>NW_008611511.1:17484-80523 GCF_000691845.1 Merops nubicus | reverse complement strand
CTTTCCCTCAGTGAACTGAAGGCATGCGTTAGTTTCCTGTTAGGAAGCTTTCTGTTACACCCATCATGTATTTTCCCTTGCTTTGCTCTTGGTTTGACTCAGTTTTTCTCAGTTGCTGGTGCTGTTTGGGTACTGGGGTGTGGGATGTTCTGCTGGTCCTCCACAACAAAACTGGGCATGCAGGGGGTCTGCTAGGGAGCTGCTCCTGAGATCTGAAACCTGGATTTAGCTAGGCATTTAACACTTCTAAATATTGATCTTTTTAACTAGGGAGGTTACTGCTTGGCTAATAGGATGTTAACCTGAGGAATAGCTCTGGACAAGGAGGCAATTATATTATTCCTTGGCTGCATTGTGTGGAATGCAGATGAGAGTTAAGTGGCTGTAATCACTTATGCAGCGTGCAACATGTCACACCTATTTTACAACAACAGGAGCAATGTTGGCCGAGCTTGGACCTGTTGCTTTGGCTGTCCTTGGGCTTCCAAGCATCTTCCACCCTGCCATTTTTCTCTGCTTGGCCAGCATATTTCATACAAATAACACCCAATCACTGTGCTAAATGCCGTTCAGAGGTGGCTTTACTTCCCCTGGTACACTATTATTTGCTCCGTTACGATGCCACATAAAAGACAGGGGTGAACGACTGGTTAAGAGAAGTTTGGTATTTTTGGACATACTTGATGAGGCATTTTTTGCATCTCTGTTATGCTTGGGCTGCTCAGGAGAGGAAGGTTACCTGTAATTTGGCTGAACTTGTTTCTTCCCAGAGAATGATGGCTTCAATAATCCCCCTGACTTTCAGAAATAATATGTAGTGAGACCTGTTCTCTTTGTACAGGGTTTGAAAAAAAAAAAAAAAGAGAAAAAATAAAAATAGGGAGATCCTTGGATCACCAACAGGAATTTGGATTTGGGGAGGATGGGCAACCACCATCTATTTTAACTATAGCCAGCCTGTGATTAGTATCAAGAATCTACATCAAGAATTCAGTGGTTACATTAGATGGGGCCTCACCAAGCAGCTTGCATCCCTTCACGTGCTCAGAGCTAGGATCCTGCAGTCTGGCTGCTCACTACCTGGATTAAGTGCACTGATGTGCTGCCTCCTTACTTTAGGCTTTCTGGGCTTGATAGAGAAGCCAATGCCAAGGATGAGGCAGTCCCAAGGTCTGGCTGTGCTAGAAGAGCAATCTCAGTGGAAACTCTGCATAAGTGATGCACCAGAGTCTTCAGCCTTGCATGGTCTTTGTTCTGTGCTGGGATTTTTGCTCCAGTTGAACACCCGCTATCAAACATTTTCATGTTGCCCCACATCAGTGATGCTTCTCTGCTACATTTTCTCATTCACTTTGGTAATCTTATTTCAACCCACCAAAACCATGCCGTGAAACTTGAATCAATGAGGATACCACTTTAAAGAGGTCCAATTGCTCTGCTGTGCGTACTTCCTTGTCCTTCATCCTGGATCCGCCTTGCTTGGTGAGGTCGTCTGCTCCGTGCGATGGAGACAGAGCAGTGCTCTGGGCCAGCTGAGCCAAGAATGAGCATTGCAGAGCCATGAGCAGCTCCCAGGCAAGCAGCGCTGACTCCCTGCAGCAATGCGAGCCTGGAAGTTGGCTTATGAGCAGGAAACTCTGGAAGCTGCTGCCAGAGTAATAACAGTTGTGGGGAGACAGTATAGCTGCTGTGGGTCCCCCAGCAGCAGGTCAGGGACAGGAGACTTGGAGGGCTATAGGGAGGAGGAAGAGGAGGAGGAGGAAGAGCAGTTCACTAGGTGGCAGTCTGCCCTTCAATCACTGGTGGGATCATGGGTAAGTGAGGTTGCAAAGGGGCCTGTGAGCAGCTTTGCACAACAGTTCTATGGCCAGGGGGTCAATGCTCATGGACATCCTGGGAGCCAAGGTGTAGCTGACCTTGTTTGCTGGGAGAGCTCAGGCAGGTGACTGACCACACAGGAGCCTCTGCTCTCTTCAGCATGCCACAGCCTGTTTCTACACCCTGCATTTGTGGCAGAAAGCTCAAGCTGATGACCAGAATTTGCCTGCAGATTTAATCAGCCAAACTAACTGGACAGTATTGTATTTTAGAAAACTCGAGATTTGAGTTGTGGGTCATGATTTTTTTGTTATTACACTTTTTTTTTTTCTTTTTTTTTTTTTTTTCCCCCTTGTGTCTTGAAGCTGGCTGATCTGCTAGCATTAGTCCTTGAGTTGGTCCAACTGGTCATATTGTTGCTTCCAAGCTTTCTGTTTGCCTAAATCCCTGTTATTTCAGTTGGACAGCCTTCTCCTCTTGTTCTGCACTGCTGCGTGGGCTGTTTAAAGGCTGTCAGGCCTGATTCTCATTTATACTCTGGCAGCACAAACTTTCACACCCACTTGAGGGTCTTTTTCCTCTGCTGGAGCTTTGGAAGGAGGATTTGTCTCTGCAAAGCATGAATGCAGGAGGCAGCCATCCCCATCGTATGGGGCTGTGTGTTATGGGATTTCTCTGGTCTTGAGTCAGCTTGCAGAGTGCTCTGTGATCCTGATGGGTGAAAAGCTAGGCAAAAAATGCCAGTTGGGATTTATTTTTGCAGTTGCTAAAGCCTCAGGAACACCGACTGCTCCTGTCTGCTGTGGGACTCCCATTGATGCAAGAAGTGCTCGTGTGCTCTGGCTGAGGGTAGCAGCCACTTGCAGGTTCACAGCAGGTTCTGCATCAGTTAAAGAGCTGCCAGAAAACTTTCATGTATGCTCTCTCTCCAGCTTTGAGTAACAGTCTAATAACATGCTAAGGGTCTGTCCCTGAGAGCGCCAAGGAAATGTACGGTTAATTAATCAAGTGGGGTTATGTGCAGTGCTAGTGTTCCCAATGTTTGTCACGTGCCTGTGGTTCATGATGTATGTCTGCATCCAACATAAAATTAGTAGGTGTGTCTTATAAACAAAAAATAACAATCCTGTGAGTCATAGTTAAAAATTTTCCCTTCTGTGTGAAGTGCTCATTAATCTGGAATTTTAAGTGAGGGGAAGGGCACCCTGGACATGGTTTGTGCTCCCTTGCTACTTGTTCTGGCAGCTGGCGACATGGCTGGCAGTGGCATTTCTGGTGCACCGTCTTCTGCACATGTGTACCAGAGCCACCAGCCAGGCTTCACAGCTCCTTCAGTGCCAGCTGCCCAAGGGGGCTCTGGTGGGGTCACTTGTGATCTTATCAACAACAACAATACTGAGTAATAGATAATGTTAACGGCTGCTGCTGTTGTCTTAAGTTGGCATTTTCACTTCCTGAACTGTGAGGCTGAGGGTACATGGTTTTGTTGGGGTTTTTTTTTTGGTTGGTTTTGCCCATCTTGGTTTCTAAGTGGATCTGAAAGTACCCATAATTTTGTAGTAGACATAATTACCCAGAAATGTTGTCATCACATTTAGGCATAAGCCATACAATGGGCTTCAAATACCTCTTTACTTCTGGGGATACACTACTCTAGAGCCCAGAATGGCATATGTATATTTGACCCTGAGTTCTGTGATTTCCCTGAGGGAAGTTATTTGGCTTTGCTACGCACAGGTAAGTAGCTACATCAGGTCAGTATCTAAGTCAGAAAAGAATCCCTTTTATAAATCTGAAAAAGGGATCCAGCCTCCAGGAAAGGATCTGCCAGATAAGATGGTAACAGCTTCTATGCCAGCTGGACCAGAAGATCTGTGGAGCTGTTTGGTAGAGTTCATGATGTGTGAGACCGGGAATGCTGGAAACATCACTATGTGCTTTTAGGCTTTTTGTTAGCTGGAAGCCTCTGCCAGATATCCAGTGTGGCAAGGAGGCTGCTTCTCATCTCCTCACATCTGGACCCTGTGGAATTAATGGCAAAAGCAACTTTCTCTTGCAACTCTATCCAAAACTTGCAAACATCAGACCTCCACATCTCCTTCATTCAGCCCTTGTTGGACTGAACTAGGGGAGCATGTTTCTCTTACAGTGTCCTGTGACAAGTTGGCTGCATGCCTCCTGTTCCATTTAATGATACTGCTCAGTGGAGACCTCATACAGGCAAAAGTAGAGATTTGAAAATAGTATTATTCTTCCTTACTTATCTTGCAGTGAATTTAATGTATTAAATCATTGCCCTACTAAAAGCCTGTCTTTCTCCACGATTGCTTTCTATGAGGTCAACTTTAGTAATTAAAATGGCTACTAAATCTTCAATTGTCATTACAACACTTTTACAAAAAAAAAAAAAAAAAAACAAACCCAACAAACAACAAAACATGCCAGTGTTCATTTAGTGCTATAAACATGTTAAGTAATTGAGTATTTATCTGAACAGAATGAGAAATGTGGCATTTGTTTTTAGAACTTGAGCATTAAATAAACAGGACACTTTTAAACATAACTGCATTTTGGATAATGAGATGTTTTCATGGACGTAATGGCTCAGTATGTTCTCCCAAGGTTCTTATTCTAAAATGTGACATTTTACATCTAAATTGGAGAAGTACAGAATATTTGTGCATTAAGAGCGGTCAGCTCTTCTTGAGAGTAAATATTTATATATATGTGGAGGTGTGTGATACATCTCATGCAAGAACTGTGTGCAACAGCAGAATTTGATTTAATAATCAAGTCTAACAGATTGATCAAACTCATAGATTGTTTTCCTAGTATAAAAGGCATTACTTAAGTATATTTCCTTATCACTATTAAGTGTTCTTTATGTAAATATGGAAACATTAGCTGTCACATGTATGTCCTCATACTGCTGTTGTCCCCTTTTTTACATGTGGGCTGTTCAGTGAAAGTTATACAGTGTACATAGATATCAATATTTTCATGCTGTTGTGTGTTACCTTCTGCTTAATACAGACTGCACAACTCTGCACCAGTGGAAGGAAGAGCTCATTACAGCAACAAGGAGAACCACCGTGTGTGTTAATGTAGGCACAAAACCCGACATTTCTGTAATCTGTCTAGAAAGGGGTATACAACATTTCTGTTTTCCATAGGCATGGTACATTTTCAGCCATGTGTATTTCTCTGCTGAATCATCCCTGACACACCTACACAGAGCTGTGATTTGCCTCAAATAAATACTGATGCCTGAAATAGATCTAAGCAGACATGTGCAGCACTGTTTGTCAAAAGAGAGAAAGACACTTTGTTTCATTTTATATATAGTGCAAGCTGCCAGGCTAGTCCATGTCAAAAAAAGTTTCAGTTCTTGTTTTCCAAGAACTGATTTTTTTTTTCTCCTTCTGTTTGTCCCTTCCAGGAGACCTGCAGAGAGCTCATAGCAGTGCTTCCCCATTCTATGTGCTCTGATGCATGCAGCCTGATGCAGATGAATGACAAAGGATAAAAGGGGGAGAAAAAAAAGATGTCCTTGAGTGGGGGAAGTGCATTAAGGTGTGGGATGTAGGTAGATGGAGTGACTCTATTCACACTAGACATAAATCAAACAAAATCGAGCCCTGGCATTTGCCACTGCATGTTCCTGTTTGGTGGCTGCTCCTGCTCCTTGGTGTAACGACCTGTCCTGTCTTGGGCTTCCTATACGGCAGCAGGATACCCGTGCCTGGGCAGCAGATTCTCACTGTAGATGAGTGGCCTGGCCCAATTCCCTTTGCATAACACGAGCGGCTTTGCCCAGTTACAACTGCTGGGTAAGTGAATTTTTGTCTTTGTAAAGGCCTGTCTCCTCCCTGTCCTCTTGCTAACCCACTTATGGACAAGGCTTCCCACTTGGAAATCAGCCCGTCCTATTAACATTTGCAAGCAAAGTGATGATTTCAAATGGTGAAGTGTTTGGGAGCCACTCCCAGGTGATAGCAGTGCCTGCTACTTAAGAGGACATCTCTCTTGGGCTATTTACAGCTCAAAGCAGGCAGGGAGGGGAAAAACCAGCCTGAACACAAAGGTTTAATGTCACCTGCTCTGGCCTCCTGCAGCAGTAGAAACCTGGTTTAGCTCATAGCCAAGTATCCTGGTCCCCAAGGTGGGGAACACAGTGGTGGGAGCAGAGGATGCTGCATTTATTCCCTGTGTGGCCGAGCTCACTACATGTGCTCTGTCTCTTGAGGTGATATTGCCACAAACGTTCAGGTCCAAGATATTCACACCTCTTACCTTCTGGTTTAATGATACAATTGTACAAATAATTCCCTTGCAAACCTTCTCAGTTGCAAACTCACTCCTTGGAGCGTATAAGTGCCATTTGGTTACCAAGTTCACTCTGTAAACTCAGTAAATCTGTGCCAAAAAACATGCCAGATCCACACTGCTCAGGAAAATTTCCACTCTAATGGGAGCAGGACAGGCTGGTGGTGATGGAATCACATGAGCACAGTGGAGGTGGAGTGGGTTTTCCCTCCCATTCTCATTCCTTGAAGATGAAAGAGAAGCATCAAAATTGGATTGAATCTATTACATTACTTGTAGGTGTGTGTATCTGGTATTTGTTTACACTGGTGTCCATGTACAACAGGGCAGATAAAATGAAAGAATTTAGGACACTAACATGACCACACACTTTTAGAACAGAAGATAAACACTAGGTGATTGCATGTTTAAAGAATTTTCCTTGATAACAGATTGAATAATTTACCAGTAATGACAGGGAAAGATAGAGCAGTAAGTGAACTGCATTGCACTACAGTTGAACTACATAAACTGCATCTGTGCTGTTTGTGATATTTTGTTTTCTTGTTTTGGATTTTTTTATTATTATTTTATTTTATTTGTTTGGCAACCATCTATGGCCTTTGCAGCAAAACAGATCCAGTGGAAAATGCCCCTGGGGAAGAGAGGAATGGAAAGTATGTGCGAAAGCAGTGTGGGGTAAATGTGAGAATTTATTTTGTACTTGCTTGAAGGTGCACTGAACTTGAGAATGTGAGCAGGCACATCTAGCAGAAATGGACTCAGGAGCAGGATTATCCTACCTGATCCCAGCAACACTGTTGTTGACCAGGAAGCAGAGGAAGATCTCTAAACTCAATAGTTTCTTCCATTTCAGGATCATCTAGCCTATTTTCTGCCCACCTGCTAATTCTTCTCTCATTGCATTCTTCTACTCCATCTCCTTCGCTATATTTCAGCAACCGCCTTCCCTGTAGCTTCAAATCTGCCTTGATCCTAGTGCATCATGGTCCAAAATGTAATTGTCACTGTAGTGAGATGGTAGGAAGCAAAATCTTGTTTGCAGGTGCTCTCTAAGGGAAAGGTATTCTCTTCACAACCAGAAGAAGCAGAAAACAGGAATGCTGCTTCAGCTGCCTACAAGTTCTCCCCTTGAAGTCTGGCCATGCTAAGGTACTTTCCCTCGACCTCATCCCTCTGCAAAGGACAGTGCTGCTGTGCTCTTTCTTCAGCTTTGTTTACCATAGCTGAAGCACAAGGCACCATGAATACATTGATTTGCTGCTCTCAGCTTTGTTGACGCCAAGCCGTGTGAGCTCATGGGTTCAAAACCTTCACCTTGCTGAAGCTGATGGAATATCACTGCCTTCATTTAAATTACAGCTTGACTCTCAGTTAAGTGTCAGGGAGTCAGGTCACTGTGTAGGTGCTGCTGTGTGACCTGGGTCAGTCAGTGGCTGCCTGCACACTGCAGATCTTGGTGACGTGCTTTTGGACTCCTTCCTCATGTCTGGGCTACAGGCTTTAACCTTACTCACCTAGTTTTCAAGGGGTTTCCTTTTGATGGACACTACAGGAGCAAGCCCAGCCTCCAGATCTGACCTGTCTGTGAAGACTTGCAAGATATCCACCCCTCACTGAAGAACAGGATTTATAACATATCGCATGTGCGTAGGACTATTTTTGTTCATGTTTGGATTGCTTTGGTTTCTCCATCTTTGTGAGCATCCTGTTCCACCTCCAGGATGTCTCAGCAGGGAAACTGGGATTTCCCAGCCTCATCTTGGCTGTCCCAGTTGGGTTTCTCAAATGCTGCCCACAGACACCATCCCCTCATTCCTGCCTGAAAAGACAAAGGCAGCAGCTCCTGAGCAGGGCAGGTGGGGCAGCAGGCAGAACCAGGTTTTGTCCAGGTTCCCTCTTGCTGTTGCTGGGTGCAGTGCCATGCACAAGGCAGGCACAACACCCTTTTCCCACCCGATGGCCTAGCAGTGGTCCTTTCGTTGCCCACCCTGTTCCCCTTTGGTCCGGGTTGTCACCCATCACGGCACATGCCCACCCTGAGTCCCAGTGCCATGTGAGGCCCCCACACGAGGCTGGGACATTGGCTAACCTGCCTGCCACGCAAGCACAGGCTGGGCCACGATGCTGTGCTTCAGCTTATGAGTGATTTCTCATGGAGATCCTCTGGCAGGCTTTGGCTGTGCAAAAACCAGGTAATTTTACTGTACACAGCCTCATACAAACTTATTTTACCATCTGTTTACAGAGACCATGTGTGGGAGAGAGAATTTAAATTATGGGGAATTTTAAGAGGGAAAATTTTCTGTGGCTTTTAAAGCTGAGATCACAGATAAAGAAGGGAAAGACAAGCTTGCAAGATGATGAGCAATTGCATTGAGAAATTTGTGCTTGTGAGAGCAGGAAAGCGAATGAACAGGTCTGAGATCTTTTATTTTCTTCTCCCTTCTCTTTGAAGAGAAGAAGACAGTTTTGGGTTACACCATGTCCTCAATCCATCTCACACAGAATTTCAGCACGAGTGTGTGTTTCCTTACTGGTATGCTTAAAACGTGAAGGGCTCCATTCAGTATAGCTGCAGTAGTCTGAGATGTTTCTGTTCTTTCACCAAAAGTTACTATTCCCGTAGCAGAAAAGCATGTGGGCTTCTGACTCATCCATTCAAGCTTATATAGTAAATAATAAGCTGGACTTTGACTTGTGGCAGCTGAGAGGCAGCATGCGGCTGTCTCTGTCAGCTCTTTGGCAGGGGTGCTAACCTGGGGTGGGTGGTGGTGAGACAAGCAAAGCTGACCCTATAGGCACTGGTGAACTAAGAAAACAGCCTCGTCTACAAAAGGACCTGGGAAAAGTAACACAGTTTATATGCAAAATCACCATGTTGGCTTTAAGAAAGAAAAGTCAGAAACTGGGAAATCTGAAGGCATCTGGCGGTGTTCATGCTGACCTCTGATTCATTTTGCATGTGACAGAGAAGGAGAAATCCACACTGAAACTAGATGGACAAAATATCAGTTGCAGAGCAAGTGTGGTAAGGACCACTGCTCTGGTCTAGGTTTAATTACTCAGTATTCCTGAAGAGAAGAACTGCATCTTGATGTTTGGACCTCTTATGGCTTCTGTTGGCTAGGTCATGGCCATGTAGCCATATTTTTTTTTCTGGCAGATCTGTCTTCACCCACAGCAGATTCAAATGTTTCACTGTGGCTTACAAAACATGATTTTTTCAACCTTACATTCATGATTTATTTTTTTTTTCTTTGAGGACCTTTTGTTGTGGCTTGGGTGTTTCCCATGGGCATGTTCCATGCAGGTGGTTCAACAACAATAACCTTCATTGCTGTGGACTTGTTGATGGTTTAGGGTTAATTTGTACTGGAAAGCAGTTCCAAAGTCAACTAGGGCATGAATTTATAATACAATAGTGCTTTTGCTTCAGTGTACCACAAGAGCATGACAGACTAACATTACAGCTATGCTGCAGACAGGTGCAGTCTGAAGTGGAGTTTAAATAGCAATGAAGACAAAGGAGCCTGAAATTTAACAGTTTAAGATAAAGGGATTAAACCTGAGTTTATTAACTAGTGTTCCTTTATCTTCCTTTCTACTTGGTCCAAATTAAATTCTGGCTATCCATCTGCATTATAAGCATACTTATTCTCTCTGCCAAGCAAACACTGAGTCCCAAGAAGTACTGTTTTTCCATGAAGTACACATGCAATGGTGAGGTTTGCTGTTGTGGTCTTGAAATTAGACTGGCAAGACGTTAGCATCATGACATTCTTGCTTGCCTACCTCTTTGCCCTTTATAAGTGAGAAAAAATGTGTGCTACAACCGCTGAAGTTGACAGTGTTTGCTCCCAGTGACTTTTTTTGCCACATGATGCATTTTGATTAAGAGTTCACTGCTGCCTGGCTGATGTGGCTTAAATGTTCAGGATGGTGCTTTCTTTCTCACTTGTGTCTGAGACAGATGTTGGTTGCTTGCGTACACATCTGTGCTGCTCTTTGTCAGTCACGAGGTCTGCTGGGCTTGTGTAAGCATGTGATGAGCTCTTCTGGCATTGGATTTTCTATGTACAGATCATTGCCAAGTATTTCAGCAAGAATGAGAACTCTACACATTGACAGACTGTTCCCCAGTGCTCACACATATGGTTCCAAAATCATCTGTGCAGATTATTTTCCTTCTTTGACAAAGCCAAGTGTCATTATACCATGGTACTGGTATATTTTCAGCAGAAGATTGTTTTAAAAATAAACCTTAATGTTCTTTATTCACTAGTCAATTTTGAAAAGAAACTGAAATTACTTTCTGAGTTTTATTTAGCTCAAATTTACTCACAGAGAAGTATTATCATAAAATCATGTTTATTAATAAACTTCATGACCTTCACTGGAAAAACTCCCATACCAAAATTCCACCCTTTTACTAGGCAGTAGGTGCAACCAGCGAGTGACGTTAGTTTTGCAGTTTGAGGCTTAAAAAAAACCCAGAACAAAACCAATATGTAATAATTTGCAGATGTTGGCAACCGGCAATGATGCATGAGTTGAAGCTCTCTTTGGGTGCCAAACCACAAATACATATAGTTTTTTATAGTCTACCATTCCTGGAACTGAAAGTGGCTTCAAAACAATCAATATGTAAACAGGAATACAGAGCACTCCCTTCTGAACATCACCAGTGCTACTACTGCTACGAGCTAGGTACAGAGGGTGTTTTCTTATTAACTATGTCCTTCTTCGAAACATGTTTGCTTTTCGTACTTTGCTTAGGGATACAGGTGTGCAGGGCTAGTACAACTTCTGCAAGAGGAAGGGAGGTATTAATATTTTCTGAAATTTTTAAGACACTCACGAATGTGGACTGTTTCAGCTGGAAACCAAAAAGGATTGCATATGATATAATGCTATGTTTCCTTACATGCTTTCTACTTGACAGTGGATCCACATGTCCAATGGCTTTGAAAATTGAAGTTTTCTCTTCATCCCTTCAACAAGAGTGCCCTTTTCCCTCCATTCCCTTCCAAAGGTATTTTACTTCTAAACCAAATGGATCACCTTAGAAAATGAGTTTTCCTTTCACTTCAGGACCGTGCAGCAAATGCCATGCCACACTTTGAGAGCTACTTTAGGTGTCCTTTTAGCAGGTTTGCTCCCTGGGAAATGAACTGATATTATCACTGTGCTAACCTAGGGAGTGCCAAGTTGCAGTCAAATGCAAACAACTTGCAGCCACTTGCTACCAAGGTTAACTTTCCAGTATGATCTGCCATGACTTAGGGGCATTTGTTGTTAGATTGTTTTTAGGACACCAGTCAGAAACCAGCACACCACTGGACTAGATCTTGTACAACTATATAATGGAGACAGAGGCTCCTTCCCAAAAAATGTGTGATGAAAGTGCAGGACAACAGCCGGTGTGTGAAGGAGCAAGTTGAGGGGCAATATGGGAGCAAGAGGATGCTGCAAGTCAAGAGGGTTTTTGGTGTCCTCAACATACCAGGCATTTATTATTATATTCATTTCTGAATTTATTTATAGTAACCTTCCTGACAAAGAAATTTTTAAGAGTTTGAAGAGGGTAATGAAATTTCTGAGAATTTCTTTGTTGTTTCTGGAAGTCTGCCCTGGAAGCATAAGGGGAACCTAGAATAAAACCCAGAAGTGCTTGTTCACAGCATGGCAAGCTGAAGACGGAAGGGACATGGCTGCCCAAATGTGGTGTAGGCTGGAAGCTCAGCACTGAATGAGGGATGTTGTGTGAAGTGGTGACAAGCTGCTGATGGTTTGATATGGCAGAGAAGGTGGGGGAACTCACCAGGGACAAGGTGTACCAAGGTTAGAGTTCTGGTGAGGAAAGCCATCTTTCTGGCAATATTTGGGATGTATAAAAGTAGAAGAAATTTTTATTTATTAAGGCCGAAGAAAAACATGCTGTTTGAACACAGATGTAAGGTATTGAAAACACATGGAAGAGATTTTTAGCTGCCTAGATGAGTGGGAAACCACATAATTTAGAGACATGATAGAGTCTATATAAGCAGGAAGTAGCAAGAGGTCTCAGTCAGCTACAGGGGCCTTGCTAAATCTCAATTAATACAAAGGTGTTGGAGAAAAGAGGTGAAAAATGGGATGCTATTCACCAAGGTCTAATGTGAAATACCAAAAAAAAGCAACCATATAGTTATTGCAGCTCTCTGGCATTTCTTCATAAAATGTCTCTGCAAGTTAAAGTGGAAGAAAGTGAGGCAATGTTATGCTATTCTGGTAAAAGCAAACTTCATAGTGGGCTATGTGGATCAAAAAATAGTCTGCAGGACATTTGAACTGATCCATTTGTTCTAGTGAGCACTAGTAAAGCTATGTCTGAATTGTGATTCAAGAAAGAGATTCTGCTTGAATGGAGACCAACAGAATATTGGAGGAGAGCAACGTGAGTGAATGGGGATTAGACAGACATGCTCATATATAAACTGGGGTTGCTCAGTCTAGAGAAGAGAAGGATGAGAAAGAATATCATAACATAAAAAGATGCTGCAAAGATGGAAAGAATAATGCATTATCCTTGTCTGTGGTCACTAGAGCAAGAAGTCCCAGGCTTAAACTCTGATAAGAATAACTTAAGTCAGAAATCAGAAAACTTTCTACCAGTCTGAATGGCAAAATCAGGCATAAATTGGCTGGAGAACCTCTGCAGTCTCTGTTGCTGGTGGTTATTTACACCTAAGTACTCAAAAACCTTTCATAAGTGATAGCTGAGCCTTCTCAGTTCCCAGGGATGAGCCAGACATCTGCCTGAGGTTTATTCTAGCCCTTAAGGTTCTGCTTCCTGAAGATAAGGTTGCCCACAAGAATTAAGGCAAAGAAGTATTAAAGACAAAGCTGTGTATAGGATGGGTCCTCTATTCAATATGCTAAAAGAAATTTAAAATCTAGAGAGAGAACCAACAGAGAACTACAGCTCAAAGTAAAGGGGTGGTATAAGAAAAAAAACACTGGCTGGATGAAGACTGGGAAGATGTCATTTAATGAGACTGAGAAGCATATCCAGTGAGTTACAATGACAGGAAACTGCCAGAAGAGGTTCTAAAATGAGACTGGAAGAAAGGAACCACTGAAAACAGTAAATTCAATGGACTTGGAGATGGAAAAAAAAAAAAAAAGAGAGACACCAGTCAATAGCTGGGGAAAGAACCAGGTTTTAAAAATATTGTAGTAGTGGGAAGACTGGAGTGCATTTATGATGTAAAAAGAAAAATGATGGAAGAGACGTGACTGTTTTCAAAGGAAAGCAGCAGACAATTTCAGGGTGGGGTCACATGCAGATAAGCAACCAACAAAACTCATCTTCCTTGTACTCTGTCTCATTGTGCAGTCATAGAAGCCATGGAACCATGAGTGGCAGAAGGGTATGTGGGCTTCTTGTTCATCTTCTGTCCCAGGAAACTGGTGCACTTCTCTGTAGGCAGAGAGAGAAGTGGACACAGAGGGAAGAGGGTAGCGATGAGTCACAAGTGATGAGAAGAAAGCTGGGCTTTCTAGTGAATTTGAAGTTAGAGGTGTTGTGTTCTTCTAGGTAGGAAGCTGTCAGGACAGCTGGAGGGTAGGAAAGGGTAATAGCGGAGGGAAGTCATGGGACCTACCAAAGGCATCCGTAGTAAGAGAAAAAGAGGTGCCAGATGCAAGCAAGGGCTGATAGTGTGCAGGGTAGATCCTGTGCTGGGGAGCAGAAACCAGCGAGTTTATGGTTTGGAGGCATGTATAAAAAAATCATAACCTTGGCATTGAATTAAAGGGAGAAATGAGCTCAGAGTGGGTCCCAGCAAAATAAAAGTAGCCAGTGATGATAGGTTTGAAACTGTATGAACACATACATACAGTAACTGGGTGTGAAGACAAGGGTTGAAAGATGATACATAAAGAACCTGGGAAACAGATGGAAAGCTTCTGATCTGGGGAAAGAGATGGAAAAGGGCAAAGACTAGTCTTTGGGCAAATGGGATATCAGAGCCAGGGGTAGGGGGTGTGGGTAGAGAGAGATGAAGAAGACAGAGGACAAGATGCAGATGGAGAGCCAAGGATGGAGAAAGGGTGAGGGATGAAGGAGTGGGAATGTAACCTCTGCAATGAGGTGAGAAAGGAAGGGCCGGTGTGCAGAGCTACATTGCACAGAGATGAAGGTAACCATGAAAGGCCTGTGAATGGATAGGTGTTGGTCAGATGTATGCCTAGTAGAGCCCTGTAATTCTGCAGTCACTCTTGCCCAGTGCATATCCCTTCCAGCTCCTTTACCTTCCTCCCCAGTTGCTAACCAGCCTCTGAAGCCCAGACCGTGAGCTTATCCAATGGGAACAGCCAGCCCCCGCCCCACCTGGCAGCAGTGCTAGATGCTGTTGCTGGAAACGAGACACTTTGCCTTTTGAATTGAAACTACTGAGACCTGTCCCCAGGGTGGATCCAGTGACTTCTGTATTTTAGAAAGAAACATTTGAGCCAGTTATATAAATTATGCTCATGCCTTAAGGGACCTGTATCTTTCTGTGTATTAACATGAGGCTAATACTGCATGTGTTTGAGCAAAAGGCCATAAAGGCTTTCTGGGTAACTACTACATACTTTGTAATAGGCTTCAATGGCTTCTGTGTTTCCCTCCAGCTGGTGGGTGAAGGCAGCCCTCTGTACATAGCAGATTCCTTGCCTGCAATCTGCTGGCACCTGAAGCAACCTTTATTTGGCTGTACCCAAGAGCTGAGCTCCAGCCCTTGAGGTGGAGAAAGCTGGCTGGGATGTTTAGAGGGTGACACTTCCTTGGCAGGTCTTCTGCATAGCCTGTGCCAACGGGCCTGTGGAAAGCCTGAGGAATCTGCAGCTCTTCTCCAGCTACACCACAGCCTTGCCTTCAGGGAAGCTGTGCCACCTCATTGCCAGGGGTGAACATTGTGGCCATCACCTCTCTCCTTTTCCCCAACTTACTCTGGAAAGAAGCTCACTTGAACAAAAAGAAGTGCTCTGTCTAAGGGATAAACCAAGGCATCCCTCTGAAAAATGAGTCTTGTAGGGATGAACCTGACTGAAGTTCACAACTCCTGAGAGCACCGAGGTGTAAGTAATGGTCAGAGGATTCATACCCAACAGACATTACCATGCTACACTTGCCACAAATGCATTTGAAAGAATGGGACGTAAACCAAGCCTGAAGCCTTTTCTCATGGCCTACTTCAGAGAGAGACTGTGGGATCCCAGAGTTCATCAGCAGTGGAGCTCTTTGTAGAAATCAGGATCATTTAACTTTTTTTTTTTTTTTTTAATGAAACAGCATTATTATGACTTTGCTTCTTTCTTAGGAATTCTATCAGACCAGTGGTGTCTGAACTATGCAATGGTGATGCATAAACTTACACAACGATCTCTTGTTCTGAGACTAAAAGCTGTTTGTTTACATAATGTAAGTTGGCCTTTCAGAAATACAATGTTGTTTCAGTTTAATGATACTTCTGAATTTCGTAAGATCACGATGCAGGAGCACAGCGACGTTGTGCAACCAAAAGCAAAGTTTCCCATGCTTGCTCTGACTCGGTGTGTTGCTGCTGGTGTCTTAGAAATAAGAGCAAGACATGAAATCCTAGCACTATGTCAGTGTTGTGGTTTGTGTTTGGTTGTTGGTTTATTGTTTTTTTCTTTTAAATTGTCTTCTCCCACAGGGCAAACAACTTGCTAATTCTTATGCAGAATGGGAGTGCTCTGTGTTTCCAGTGAACTGAACCAGGAAACCTATCAGGCAGGATTCCTCTGAACTACTCACCCTTAATCCCTTTTACAGGAGAGAAACAAATGCAAATAAGATGCAATTCCCTTCTTCTGGAGTGTCTGCAAGATGTTCTGCCATTAAATTCAATTACAGAGTGGAGCTCAAACCCAACAGCTCACTCTCCCAGCAAGAATGGTGCTTTACAAAATAGGACACAGGAGCTCAAAGATCAGCCACAGTTGTCTGTTTGCTTATCGGCTATATTGAAGATTAAAGTGTAAGGAGTGTTGACTCCTCTCTCCAAAAAACTTAGCTGACCTGCGGAATCATCTGTTTCCTCTTTGTGTTTTATGTGCATGTGAAGGGCTGGTGGAGCATCTCTCCTGAGTTGTGGCTTCTTCCTCCATGGACACAGGGGCTGCTTGGGGCCAGCTTCAAGGGGTCCCTCCCCCTCTTCAAATCATTTGCCCCCCGGGACTGAGTGCTGGGCATGGGAAGGCTGGGATAGGGATGGAGATGGAGCTTTTCAGAAGAGTAAGGGTCACACCTTTGTTTCCTCAGTGGTCTGTGAGAGAGGGATGTGCTGCCGTTTGGCCTAGACTATTTTCAACACAAAAATAGCTTATTTTAACCAAAAGCAATGTTGCCTTATAATGTGTTTTGGTTTATGTTACTGTTTTAATGTCGAAATAACAATGCAGAACTTATATGGAGTGCATTTAACAAATTAACCATAAGGATCCCATATTGTTAGTAGGTCTGTGTATTTATCATATCTAGTGTCACAAGGGGGTCACATGGAGAAAGCATTTGTGAAAAGGTTAAGAGCTAAATAGACAAAAGAAACATTATTATCACCGTTTTAACAAAGCAAAGCAAGCCTCCGAGATACTGGTTACACAAAAAGTCTCTGTCAGAGCCAGGAACCAAAAGAAACAAATTCTCTCCAATTTTAGTGAAATTCAGGCCACTATATAAATCACAATCATGTTTTAAACACCTATAAAACTAAAATCTGATTTAGTAAAAAGGATGGTCAGTTGCTTCTCAGAGCTGTGATTAAGGTTTGGGTTGTAAATTTAAATCTTTGCTTGGACTACTACAAACGTCTGAAATCTGGGGCTGCCTTTGATTGTCACAATTTCCTCTCTATCCAGTGCAGGCAGGGATTTTGTTACTGTATGTCTACACAAGGAGGCTCTTTTTTTTAAATTTTTTTTTTTCTGAATAAAATTGTGCATATTTTGTCAAATAACACATAATCACATTGAAGACCTACAAGCTGTTTGAACAAATAATAATGCAAATAAACTAATTCTGTAGCAGCCTTCTCAGGGGATTGACCGTCATGCATTGAAAATGCATTTCACTTTTGTTTGTTTTCTCTCCTTCCTTTAAAGGATTGTTTCTTTAAAAGCTTCTCCTATACATATATCTATTTGTGGTTTTTTTTTTTTTTTTTTTTTTTTTTTTTTTTTTTTTTTTTTTTTTTTTTTGTTGTTGTTTGTTTTTTTGTTTTTTTTTCCAGAATACAAAATTCCAGAATACAAAAGCTAGAATTCTGTTACAATTTCATCTAGCTTCTCTTTTCTAGTATATGTCTTGGCATCACAAAGCAACCACACTCCCTGGAGATCCTTTATTGTAATTGTGTAAAATGTTATTAAGTGTGGGAAAAATCTTGATCTCTTGTTGTTGTAGCATTTCTTTGTGGAAGGGTGTCTATTTCTTCTTCCCCCACCCCCTCCCCTGAGACAATTGATTTATGGGAGAGGCCTCAGCCAGCCCTTCTCATTAACTCACTGTTCTTTTACCCTTCAGTGCTAACAACAATGAGCATTTAAAAGTCTCTCCTTTGGTCCCCACCCACCAGTACTCCCTATGCTGCAGGACGTTTGCTCTTCCCTCCTCTTCTTTCCTTGGGATGTTTGGCTCTGGGCACACCACCAGCCAGGGAATTGCTACTCCATGGCTATTGATAAGGCTCCCTTGGCCTCACTCATATGTTGTTATTGCAGTTCCATTCTTCGCCTTAATTCCTGTACTTCTAGCTATCTAGTTGTTTGGTTTCTGATATGGTTTTCCTTCTCTCTATGTTTCTGAAAACATACTGGAGAGAGAAAAAATGTTGTGCTATCATTTTTTCTCATACACATCCTTTTCTTTTTTTTTTTTTCAGAAGTCATCACTTTTCGACTCCGTGAATTGAATAACAAAAAAGGGAACAATGGGATATGAGAGAGAAGTTCATATGTTGGGCTGGGGTTAGGAAGCTGCATTTCCGCTCTTGACAGGTCATCTGGTATGTGTGCAGCTACACTTATAATGGGCTAGGTACTGCTGAATATGCAAAGGCTGTGAAATTCTATTTACATACAATAATGTGGAAGGAAAAATTAGCAAGGGAAGTCTCACTAGCTGATCAGCATACAGCGACATGTTCAGTGCTCTTCTCTTCAGAGGAAGGCTTTAGAAACTAGGCTTCAAATGCTCGTTTGAAAAGGGATATATGACCACTCACCCCCCTTAAAAAAAGAGACACTATTACAGTGGTCATAGAACAGTATTTTAAATGGGTGCTACTGGAAACTCCATATGAGCATCTCATGACAGGATACAAGGCCAAAGATGATGTCGTCACACTACAGCATTGCAAGTTGTTGGAGCTTGAATTAGGTCTGAACTTGGCTCCATAAGACAAAAGGGTATAAACTGTGATATTTTTATCAAGACCTGTGTGGATGCACAGAGATGAGCAAGCACAGGGGCTCATCCACAGATTTCGGTTCACTGAGGTCTGGGTCCCTCTCCTTTCCTAGAGGAGGCTGAGTAAGAGGATGACTGCAACCAGCAGAGGGGCCGGTGCAGCTTTAAAATGTGCTTGCAGCTGCCAGCCAGCTGTCAGCCAATCTGGGCTGTGTCAGGGCTGCTGCAGAAGGAGGCAAAAGCCAGGCACCTTGGCGAGTGCCTTGGCAAGGAGCTGGCAAGTGGCGATGCCTGCCAGGTGCTGAGAGGGCCGTTTGTGCACGTGCCACTCCAGCCACGGCGTGGCTGTACGCCAGGGCACAGCCAGCTTCGTTCTGCTCTGGCAGATATTTGCCATGTGGGAACTGTGCTTGCTTTGACTGGGGGGCTTCTCTCTTCCCCTATCCCTACCAACATGGGAATACCTGTGGCAAAGGATGCCTAAATCTGTGTGTGAGTAAAGCCCAGTTTAGCACTACTTTTCCAGTTTTCCTGATTACACGGCTGACTGGAAGAGCCTGATCACCCTCTGAGTGGGGACGCTAAGCACAAGGATGAGCTTGCCTGCCATGTGTGTTTCAGCAGCCTATCCCTTCTTTTTGGCATGTGCTTTGTTTCTACACTGAGCATGCTTATTATTCTCAATTTTCACATATGACCACTGAAAGCAGAACAACCAGCTGACTAAATGCCCCTTGTCAGTCACCAGCCTGGCCTCTGTTGTCTTTCTGCTGCCACTGCCCAGTGTCCATCAGGGTGACCCATCCTTGAGGACTGGATCCTCATGGTTCTGGTACCCTAGACAACTTCTGTTTGTTTTTAACTCTACAACATCCTAAACATAGGAGTGAAAATTAAAAGGTCTTTTTTTTTTTTTTTTTTTTTTTCCTTCTGCCTTTCTTTTGAATTTCCATGGGATTTGCAAATTCTGTATTTGAGGAACAGGGAACATCCCTAGGGAATAAACTTTATACTTCTTTGTGCTGAACCTCCAAAGTCCCTTTCAGACACTTGATATAATAATTCTGACAGACATAGTATGAATTCAAACAGGTTCAATATATATATATATATATGTTGCTTTAAAAATATGCACTAAATGTCTAAAAGGCCTGTAAAGCTTGACTTTTCATTCTTATAGAAGTTACCTATGATATTTAAGATGATGGAAAGATTCAGAATGAAGTTCAAACCGAAGGATAAATTTTAAGTGTAACCACTGGCTTTACAAGATGCACTGTGCCTGTTTTTTGTTGTGTGTTTTTGTTTTGTTTTGTTTTGTTTTTGTTTTTTTTTTGTTTTGTTGTTGTTGTTGTTAGCTTTTTTTTTTTTCTGAACTTCTGATGAAAAATGGCAGGCAAGCACAATTTCTGGTTCATGGGAAATCTTGTGAAAGTTTTGATTTAATTTAACTTTATTCCTATTTCCCAGAAACTGGAAATTTACTTTTTAAAAGTACTGAAACACAGTGTTTACTAATGAAATAAATATTAGCAGCTGGGAGGCCAAGGACAATGCCAATTTCACAAGTAGCTACCGGGACAACAGGGAGCTGTGGATGAGCTAGTGGAGCAGACACTGGCTCCAGCTCAGCACAATGCAGTGGGAAGCCTGGGAGCTCTTGATACCCTGGCTTTACTGTGAAAGGGAAGATTTCCAGGTTCTGTAGGAGTGAAAATCAATCCCTAAATAGATCCAGATATCTCTATGTTTGGGATTTTGGGATGTGATGGCAGGAAGTGGGGGGGTTCTGGGGTCTCTGATGGCCCCTGCATATGAGAGCCTGGATCCTGCAGGGCTGCCCAGGTTTAAGCAAGCTGGAAGAGTCACATGCCTGGCTGTGGGACTGTGATTTCCAGCCTTGGCTACCCAGGCTCCCAAGGCTGCATTTCTGCAAGCAGAAAGGTCCTGCTGGAACTCAGCACTGAGTGTCTCAAACCTGAGCTACATCAGAAACTCTTTTGGGTGCTCAAGGCCTTGACTTGTTGTCTGTTGTACCCAAGGCAGCTGTTTTTAATCACATGGCAGGTTGCAAGAACAATCTTTTATTAAAATCAGTGTAGTTCAGCTCACAGCTTTTTTCAGATATAGCTCAGCACAGCCTATGGCAAATTTCAATCTCATTTTTGTCTCTTGCCTTGCATTTAATTTATTTGTAACATTTTGAGAGGTGAGGTTTCCTCCCTTATCTGCATTTATTTCAGCTTCAAAAATGCATTTTGACACTATAACCAATTGTGTCAATCAGTCTCTCTCTGTGGGGACTTGGAACAATCAGGAGCAAATGCCTTTTTACAAAAACTCTGAGCTAAAATCTCATGACATTTGGGCAGAATTGTGTTACGCTTTGTAATCTAACACTGTTACAAGGTTTTATCCACCCAAATTCAGCTGCCAGTTCTAGCTAAAAATGCTCTTCTCCTTTGATTGGCTTATTAACTTTTAATCAGGCTATCTTACACTTCATTATGTTATCAAAGTTTGCCTCCAATTCTTTGACAGATATTAATGAAGCTGATAGCCAAAAAGCACACCCTTGACATGGTCTGTATCTATAAAAGAGTAAACATGTGTCGATTAATGCATATTAAAGCATTTAAGAGACTATGCTTTCATTTCAGGGGGCTGGAACAACCATGTATCACTGCCTCCCAAGAGCTGGTCAACACAGACTGGGTTTCCGTTATTTACATGAATTTACATAATTTACGGGCCAAGAATCATTTGATGCAATGATAAATGATTAAATTTAGACAAGCTGAAGCAAAACTGCAGTTCAGTTCATGGCCATTCTTGAGCAGATAGAGGCAGAATTTATTGTGTTTTAAATATTTCCTCAAATTATTCCCGCAGCTCTCTTCAATGTGTGCTGTGTTTCCTCTCTGTCCTTGGTGTCCAACACTTCCAGGCAGATCCGTTCCAGTGCAGAGAACTAGGCTGCTTATGGCTCTTTTTAATTAAGCGAACGGTGTGAGCATGTGTTGGTAAATTTTTGCTTTAAGGGTGCCGTGGCAAGGTTTGACTTCTGGAGGCGGAATGCAGTCCTGCTTTGCTTCTGTCCCACTCAGGGCAGGTTAATGCTCCAGAGGCCTCTCTGCTTAGATCTCCCTTTGTTACCAAAGCCCTGCCTCTGGTGTGAAGTGACGGATGCCTGGAAATGAACTGTGTGGGGATTTATTCTGGGAGAAGAGATAAAAATAATTCAGTATGTTCCTCTTTGTCATGAAACACTGAACATTCATGTGAATTATGAGCAGCCAATATGTCTTGTTCTCAAGAGAGTCAGGTAGGAAAAGAGTTTTTAGCTGATGAGATAAGCCTTGCCCAGAAGCTGTTGACTTACACATCAAGAAATAGCCCAGAGTTTTCAAAGGCTAGGGGGCTGTCCGATAGTTTAGGGAAAAAAAGAAAAGCTAGGACCTTAAATCCAAACACAAGAAGCTGGCGCTTTTTCAGCACAGCTAGACTGAGAGGCAAAGAGAAAGAAACAGGAAGGGCCATTATAAAATAGTGCCATTGGAATTAAACAGATAACTTGTGAGGCGGGGAATTTCCCCAGATAGGATTTGTCTGCACGGCTGCTCCAGTTAAGCACTTTCGGACAGTAAGGCGACGGCAGAGAGAAACTGGAACTTTCAAAGAAACTGTATCTCTAGTTGTTCCCATCTCATTCTCTGATTGACCTGGACTCTAGACCATTGAAAGACCTGACAGATGCTACAGGACTAAGAGTATTAGTAACTAATGCAGTTAATGGTCTTGAATAGGCTTATTACATGAGAGATGAATTCTCCTTTATTTCACTGGAATGTAAAGGAACCTTGCCATAGGCATTAATTGCATTTAATTCCATGTTAGGGCCCATTCATCCTAACAACATCTTGGATAACAGCCTAAGAAGAAATGTGATTCTCTTTGGAAGTGTTTCTTCTGATGAAGCACTTTAGGTACATGAAACTGTAAACACTTTTGTGACATCGCTTTAAGGATTTTTTTTTTAAATTTGATGTTAAAATAATCTTCTCTCCTGAGTGTAGAAATTGGGTAGCAAAAACATATAGGAGTACAGATGGGCACAGTATTTTTATTTTGTGCTTCAGGTGATACCATATGCCAAGCCTTAGGAGGTGCTCAGTTGCCAACAAGGTACAAACAGAGATCTGCAAAAGGTGAAACCAAATGTTGTCTCCTTGGCATGCCCTGGTGAAATTTCAGCCTATCCTGAGAGGAACAGCAACTTCTTGGTTCAGATCTTCTGGTTTCACATTTTGTCATGGCATTTTCTCTTCAGTTACCTTCTCCATGATCCCTCAAGACAGCTGGGAATACAGTGCTCAGTTCTAGCAGAGGGAGGAAGTGGGCGATATTTCTGAAGATAGGCAATGTCACTTGCTGCAGGTGTTTGAGAAGAGAGCAGGAGGCTGGGGAGTCAGAATGAGCTTAGGGACCTTTGTTGTCTTTTCAGAGCACATTTTGTATCAATTAGTAGTCACACAATCAGCTATTAACTATCATAAGATACTCACTACTGATATCAAGCCCATAGGCAGCATATCTAAGCTGTTGGTAAGGAAACACCGATGGGAAAACAGAGGGGGTCAGGACACGTCTTTTGGGGCCAGCGTGCTTATTCAGCTTTCCCATAAGAGAAGCTACAGACAGCTGAGCTATTTCCATAACACTTACCTTCATCTTGCCAACATTCACCTACCTTGTCATCTTGTGGGGTTTGTTTGTAGCTGTTTCCTACAGCTGTGATGGTGATGGCAGGGCTTGGGAAGGCAGCTAGCCTACGATTTCATGCACCTTGACCAGCCGCATGTGTCCTTTAAAAACAAAACCAAACTTGTGAGCTGCTTCATCCCCCTCACTCCCTCTGCATTTTTTTTCAGTGATTTCATGTGCCTTAAGCTGGGTCTTCAGCCAGTGTAAACCAATGTGGCTCCACCAACACCAGTAGAACTGCGTTGATTTACATGAGCTGTGGGTCTGCCAGACTTTGACAGCAATACTGGAGTGCTGCAGACATTGTGCACCAAACAGGGTGATTTTAAAAGGCTGTTATATCACTAACTATTTTTCCCTATTAATCCCAAATCTAGTGTATGTGGCACCTAATTTCTGCTCCTACTTGTTTTGGGACATCACTTTAATATTGAGCCCCTTCACTGTCAGGAGAGGCTGCTGACACCTGTGGTCATTGAGTTTCTGACATGGCAACATACTGCTCTGTAAATAAGTCTGGCAGGGAGCTAAACTTCCATTTTGGGAAGAATTGTGAGGACTTAATACTGGTTTCCATTTGCTTTTTGTGAAAATACAAGTATGATTTACTTTCAGGGGAAAAAAAAACAACAACAACAAAACAAACAAACAAAAAAAAACCAACACCAAACACCCACAAAAATTATGATGGAAAGTCCCAGGTAACAGCTCCCTAAGTCAGGTAGAGTCAGGCAGGGAGTCAGAGTTTCCAGAGAGGGTCCCCTGTACCCTGTGTGAGGGCTGCAACTCAGTAGGGAGACAAGTTGTGGGTGCCCTGAGAAGCATTTTCTAGTAGTGCTGCATTTTTGGTTAGAGGTTTCTTTGATTTTTTTTTTTTTGTGGGGTTTGTTTGTTTTCCAAATTAGGTACTATAGTTTTATTTTTTATAGGCTTTATTTAAAAAATTAACCTAGCCGAAGAAAACAACATATTCTAGTTTCCAAGCCAAGGAAAAAGCCCAAACATCAAGCTTGCATAGCAAGGCACAAACAGTTTGTTAAACAGGAAACAATGTCATGCTACCCTCTGCTTTTAAACATTAAACTTCTGTGTTTCTTCTCTGAACTGACAACTCTTATTTTCAAGGGGTTTGGGATATATTAAATCATTAATTAATAGTTTTTGTAGCAAACCTTCTTTCTCCTCCCTCTTCAGTATTCACTAATTTGACTGGAATTTTAATATTATGCCTCCATGATTTATTGAGAGGTTATCTTTTTAGAGACAGAATGGAAATAGAATAAAGAAGTTAGAATTATGAGTTTAAGAACTTTACATTATTCCAGAAAGTGTTAGGAAGCACAAAAGAAGTGGTGCTATTTGCTAAAATATGACTTATGAGAACCTGGGAAAATGTCAGGCCAACTAGAGAAGTAGAAGGGACCCAAACTTCCCTAACTTTCTTGGCAATATTGCAATTATTAATTAGGAAGGATGTGCTATTCGCAGAGATATAATTCTGTAACTGGAGATAAAGTATTTCCATGGTTTGCGATTTGAAAGTGGCGTGCAGGAAACCGCGCTGGGCGGTTGGAGCAGCGCCACGGGGCTGCAGCAATGCGGAGTGCTCGGGCTGCCCGGTGCCAGCGACCAGAAGGACACCGATGCTGAGCGCTCCCGTATGCGGGGGGAGCAGGGGGAGTAAATGTCAGCTGCCACGCTGAGCCCCACCGCCCACTGGGAGGGCGAGCTGCACGCTGACCTTCTCCGGGCAGCTTGTGCCAGCTGAAGGTGTAACGTGCCATAGTCTCCCTGAAGGGCAGTTGCAGTAGGTAGAGGAAAGAAATATCCCCCGTGAATTATTCTGTGGTGCTACCCTTGGAATAACCTGGTCTATAACTGTGTGGTTTTGCTGGTCAATTTGTTTCCAGAAAAGATGAAAGAATAATTGTGGTCACCCACAGAACCATTAGATGGTATACTTAATGCTCTTGCTGCTCCTTGTGGGTGTTTTCCTTGTTCAGCTCACCACAATTTGACAATTATTCATTCCAGCCATCTCAATTCTGCCCAGACAATGGCCTTTCTGGTGGTGTACGCAACTACTGCATCTTCCCAGGCTCCACCACAGGCAGTGACCAAGCACCTCCCCAGGGGCTTCCAGCAGGAATTGGGCTGATTTGAGGCAAAATGGCCATTCTTTGGGCTGATGGTGCTGCTTAACCTCTGCTATCTGTGGTATGAGTGATTGGCTCCCCTCCTGTTGCCTAGTTATGACCTGCATTACTTCCAAGCTTAAAAACAAAAACCAGACAGAAAGACAAAGGCTGGGACCCTGCAGCCACAGAAAAAAAGCTTGCAGTGGGATGGCAGCCTCACCAGGACCCACAGGCAAGCTGATGCCCATGCTGGAAAACACTTTTCCCCCTGACCTTGTGTGAGCACGCAACTGAAGCACATAATTCAGCTGCCAGATGGCTTGTATAATCCCACCTGTCTGCTCCTAGCAAAGCCAGAGGGTCTTCTCCATAGTGATGGGAGAAGAGGCAGGCGTGGATGTCTCCAGTCTTGACTGCAGTCACTGGAGGTTTATGAATATGTGTTATTTGTTCCTTGAACTTACAGTATCTGTCATGTTAAAGGGTGTCAAAATGCTTCCCATCTTCTTTTAGAAAATAAAAGGAGAAAGCAAAAAACCACCCCAAAATGTCCTGCTCCTTTTGAGGGTACTGGTGTTTTGATGCGGCAGTCTAAGAGGAAATAGTAATGCCTGAAGGTGGTACTCAGATGAGTAGTGCCAGGAGGTGCACAGGCAGAATAGACTAGACCTACAGCAAGACTTGAGGTGTCTAAGTGCTGCTGGAGGTTACATCTAGAGCAGCAAACAAAAATGGACTGGTGCTTGTTTTCCAGTGCCAAGGGCAAGACTTCCTTGCACAGCTTAATTCTCTTCCCTGCAGCCTTGCAAAAGAAGGTTGCCCTGTTTCTGCTCTGTCCTGGGAGAGTCCAGGGACAATGTTCTTCTTATCAGCAGGCTCTGGCTCAGGCCACAGCTGGCCAGGGCACGGGCAACCAACAGTGAACAGGAGGAGAGAGCCCTGGGGGCCGTGCTGGGGGCCACATCTACTTGGGCAGAAGCAGCCTCTGATTCCTGAGTCATTTATCACCACTGATGGGGGAAAAAAAAATGCCCAAGCAAAATGTCCTTACCAGTGATCCCTGTGTCACCCGCACTTGACTTTAGACCTGAAAAATGAAGGAACAACCTTGTGGATTTACAAACGCTGTCACTCAGATTTGCTTCTTGGATCCCTCAGCAGGTTGTTGCTCTACATTAGGTGCTTCTTAGACTAAGTACAGTAATTTCAGACTCCCTTTTTGGAGGCGGTGACCCTCATGCTGGCCACATGCTGTCATGCTTGCCCCACGTCCTCTCTTCCATCTGCCTGGCCCTGTTTGTTTTTTCTGCGAGGCAACAGGCTTGGGGTTCAGAGGTGCCTCACAGCAGCAATATAATTCAGTAAACAGCAGTGGCTGTAAAATGCACTGATAAAGCAGAGCAGTTTTTAAAGTGCAAACATTGTTTCTGGACATATGTATGCAGCTTTTCCCAAAGTGGCCGTGCGGGGCAGAACTGCTATTGATTCAGTGAGGTGATGACTGGAGAAACTCTCCTGTTATCAGACAGCTGAGAAATGCCACCAGCTCTTTGTCACTTGAATGCTTTTCATCAGCATCTCCTGCTGGATATTCCCTTTCATTTGTACATAAACTACTTCCAAAAATAATCTGGCATGAACACAATGCTCACTTTTTCCATGCTCCAAACTTCTCTTCAAGAGGAATATACACCTTATTCTGGAGCCCAACGGTGTGTTGTGCTCAGATTTGTGAAATGCATACTCTCAGCTCGGTGCAAGGAGTGACCTCCTTCCATGGGGTTAAGGCACAGCAAACATAACGTGTGATGAATGGCTGGTTGATGTTGTTAGCATGTGTACCTGGCATATGGGAAAGAAAAGATGAAATATCTGACCTGTATTTTCCAGTCATTTTGATCCTACATCAAAACAAACTTTTCCTTATGTAAACAGAGATAATTAGTTAATCCATAGACTGCTAGTATCTACTTTACTACGAAATCAAATACTGTCCTGCATTCAGGATATTTTTCCTGCAACAGAAACAACAGAAGTGATATATTCAAGCCTTGTGAAATGGACTGTAACATTTGGTGGTGCATGCATGCCTTGGAATAGGTGTTTTACTAAGGCTAAATTATGCTGAATATAATCCTTTGAATTCCCAATCTCACACACATTCCAAAAAAACAAACAAACAAACAAAAAAAACCCCAGCAGAGTGTTTATTGAGCAACTGTCTTTGCCCCTCAACAAAAAGGCACCATTGTGTTGTCCACCTGCAGATCTTAACTTTCCTCCTGCTTTCTCCTCTTTTGTAATGATGTAAGCTTCCCCACTTGAAAGGACAAAAAGGCATTTATTGTTTTACATTGAATTGTAGATCTTTATATGTGGAATTTCCAGGCAATATGGTTAAGATACAGAAGGCCTTTGATTTTAAAAATTAATAGCAGCCCCCGTTCTTTAACACAACAGAGTAACCTCAGAAAAGCTGAAGGAGGAAATCAGTGCATCTACCCTTCGGTGTCTAGTTCCTATGCAAATACCTGACGCTGCGTGGTAACACCGTGGTGTAACACTTCTTGCTCACACTTCTGCATGGTTGTGTGCACCTCCTGCCACTGCAACATGTTGCTTGCACACAAACCTTATTGTCCATATGCTCATCAAGTCTGAGATGCAGCAACGATGTGTGGTACTTGTGGTTCTTACTTCTTTGGTAAAGTAACTGGGGAATTATTCAGCTGTACTTTAGTAACTGTGGTGGTTTGATATAACTTTCATCTAAACTCTCCCTCTTCTGTTGCTCTGTTTGTAGCAGAAACAGTGGCTACTTTGAAAGGCTCAGAATCAGTCTGTTATAGGAATATCTTGCTGAAATTCAGGGCCCAAGTGAGCTCGTTGCTGCTCCCACTTGATCTTGGATTGCCACCAGCACTGAGGGCTGCTGGGGGTTTGCCACTGGCCCGTAGGTGGTATGTATGCTTAGCCAGGCAATTGCTGGGGCAATTCAAAATTCAGTGAGTCATGTAAGCTGCTTGTTAAGAAGATCTGAAGTCTTTCAAGTGTCTCTGGCTTGTTAAAATCCAAACTGAATGGGAAGGACCCAAACCTGGCAGCTCAATGAGTCATACGAACTGTTACGACATTTATTTTAATACCATAAAAACTATGCCCAAAAAGTGATGCCAAATCTCAATCTGGAGCTATTTGGGGTTATTTGTCCTAATTTCATCCCAGTAACCACTAAAAAAAAAAATAAAATTGAAATTTGTCCTCCGACTGTAGTACTGCCTTGAGGTCCCTCTCTTGGCCAGCAGTCTGGACACGAACCACATATGTTAACTTAAGTCCTATCTATAGAATTGAAAAGTCTGCTGCTCCTATAACATTTTTTTTTATAGGTGTTAATGTTTCTGGATACACTTTAAAGGATACTTTATAGATGTGTACAGATAGTACTCACCAGTAATGTATTGCAAACCAGGCATGCCCTGCAAATTGCACAATACATCACTGCTATTACTAAGCCCTGATAAAATGACTACTTCTGTGATAAATGTGTTCTAGCCCTTTCATATGTTACTTGAGTAAATGATAAAAGCTGCAGTTAAAATTTAATAGGGTATGTTTACAAAGGCATTTTTTAACTAATGCCAAAATACACAATCTGTAGTCTGTATTTTTATACACCCCAAGGTGGAGTCTAGGTTATTTTTATGATAAACATATGGAAACTTGTTTTACTTACTATTTTTTTCCAAATAAAGTTGTGGGGTTTTTTTTAAATTTTTTTTTTTTTTTCATTAGATGGGGCCTTTTTGTTGATGTATTCAGGCTGTTGGAAGAATTGGGAATGATGGCTGTATCATGACTAAGTTTCTCCCCCTTGTAGCAGAGGATAAAGGGCTGGCATGCATTCACGGCTTCACTTCAGTGAAAAACAAAGTGCACATGAAAAAGAAGGAAACTTGGGCATACAGCTGTTGATCTGAATCTGATGAGCTTTTTCATAGAAAAGGCATTGTTACCTGCTGGAAAACTTCTGAATCTTTGTCCCAAAATAAAAACGTTGAGTCCTTTTCTAAGAGCATTGTAATGGAGTAGTAGCATCTCTGGCATGCTATTCCCATAGCTCTTTTTTTTTCGGTCCTTGTACAAAAGGATCAACAAAAACAGTCCACAAAAATACCTTCTAGTGGGGCTTGACTCAATGCTTGTTGCAGCCAAGGGAGCCCTGCCTTTGACTTCAAAAGACTGGATTGGGACTGAACTCCCCCAAAAGAAAAAATCTTTGAAACTCTTTGTAGCTATAGAAATGGGAAGACCCTTTCTATGGAAATGGGGAAAAGTGTTCACTGAGAAGTGAATGGTTGTATTAGATTCTTTGGCTGTCACTTAAATGTCTCTCAGTTGTCTCAGAGCTCAAAGTAGACACCTACCTTAAGCTGTTTCTAACCCTCTCACAGTATTGTGACAGTCCTTACAGAGTGTGCATAGAAAAAGATGTCTTTTGTTCCCTGTCTGATACATAAACCTACTATATGCACAGTTTACCATAATAATAATAGTTCATAGCTGAGTGAATTAGTTCACAGGATATACTGTTAGATCAGAAGAAAGTGTTGTCTGCCCTAAATGCTTTAAAATGTTATAGCTCAGTCCTGGCTAATAACTGTGGTGGTGGATGAAGGTTAATACATGGGTATAAGCACTGAGATTTATTTATAGCTAGATCCCATGACTTGTGCAGGCCACTTCTTCTGCACCAGGTTGAGACCAGGAGAAATCTGGTTGCTGGGTTTTACAACTGTGTGCTCTGTTCCTTTCTCATTTTGAGGGACAGTCCCCTGATCCAGCTCTGTAGTGAGGCTTTGGAACCACAAGGCCTCTACGTATTTTTCTGTTTCTCCTGTTTGTGACAACAGAACCCTCTGTAGGATGTAGCAGAACTCCAGGCCCAGCCACGGTTGAAAGGAGTCTAACCAGCCCCTTCCCCTTCTGTGGCCATGAGCCTCTGTGCTTCTGGGCACGTGCCTCCTTCACACATGGGCATAGTCCCAGTGCAGGCAGCACCACAACTTATGCATGCAATTAAACAAGTATGTGCATGCTCATAGGGTTGAGGCCAAAAATCAGATCATACTGGCTTAGCAAGGGGCATATTTGACCAGTGGTTTTACCAGCCCTATGACGTCATATATGCTTGACCTACCATGAGTAATGTGGGATGAGCATTACAACCTGGGATGAGCAAGCCATGAAAATAGGATACGAGAAGAAAGAAATTACCAGGTAGCAGTGAGACAGAGAGGTTAACTTTGGAGGTAGGTCCAACAGAAGTGAAGTCCAGAGATCTGGGAAGATGGTTGCAAGGAGTGATTTTTGAGAAGACGAGTGACCCAGAAGGGTTTAATTTCCCTTAACACCAGCAGTCATGGAGTAGAGCTGCCCATATCAAGCTCCTCCTGCTAAGCATGGGGAGAAATGGATACTTTCAAGGGCCTGAGCATCCTACCAGTCCTAGATGACTATTGATTTTAGGGAGAATCTTGGGGGACCAAGTTAAGACTAGAGCCTCCTTAGAAGATGAAAAGATTTAGATAAGATGAATTCCATACAAAATCATATAACACAGGAGGGAGGCAGCAGCTGGGACTAAGATCTGAATCTAAAGTTGCTGGAGTTCCATAGGTCCCTTTAATAAAAAGGTTCTCGGGACCAGCCTCCAGAGGTCCAGAGGGAGAAGTGAAAGGGAAATGAAAAATGTCATATTTGAGATAAACAGCAGTTAAATTATCCCAGGGTTGCTTTGTGCAGGGAGGAGGATGGTTGACATCTGCTTGTGTGGGAGCTGGTCTCCTGGAGAAGGAGTTTGCAACAGCAGCACGAAGACATGGTGGCCTGGAAGGAGGAAGTTTTCAGACAAAGAGAGGTGGCGTGGAGATACCAGTTTGCCTGGCTAAACTGTAGGGATGAGCAGAGAGGCAGATGTGTATCTCTGGGGAAGAAGAATCCAACCTCAGGGCTAGGAGGCCAGCAGCGGTGATGCAGAGGTGCCAGCCACTTAAGTTATCAGACAACCTGAGTGAGAGGGAGAATGGAACAAAGTCACAGCTGTGTGCTGGGGTGAGAGGAGATGTTGGGCTGGAGAGAGACTGCTGGGCAGGGCTTATTCCTTCCCCAGTCAGGACAAAGGGGCCTACAGGCATCCTACAATAAAGACCCTCCTCAGGTGCTGGTAGTCTGTCATCTCACAGTCACTAACTACATCCCAGAAACCACCTGGTTCCTGAGTGTGCATGAGAGGAATCCACTGAGAGGACTCCCAGACACTTCCAAGAGGCTGAAAAAGTATCAGTTTGGGACCAAGAGTCTGGAATTACTTGTTCTGCCTACAAGGAAAACAAAACTGATAAAAGCGCCCTCCCTTCTCATCAGTGAGGAGAGGGAGCTGATGCACACATTCTGTCCTTTCATCTCTGCCACCATCACCAACTCATTTCATACAGTACAGGACTCCTCAGAGCTCTCTTTTGGGGAGGGTATCAGTGATGGACGTGAGATTGCTGGAACCACTGGCAAGAAGGTAAGTCCCAAAAGGTAAAGGAAGCCCCTAAGCCACTCTTCCCTGCCCCACTATCAGGTGGGGTGCTTTTAAGCATATCTAGCCCGTTGCGTTAACTTTATGAGCGGATGGGATAGACCCTGGTCAGAAAAATGGTTCAGCACTTGTGAAAACACTGAGGAAAGTACGTAAAAGAAGATGAGAATTCAGGCACAAAATCACTGTTATGTGGCAGTATTTCAGAATACATATTACGTGGACAAAAAAAAAAAAAAACAAACACTTTTAAAAAAATATATCCTTTCAAATTAACCTTTTTAGCAATGTGCAATTAGTGTTCTGGTAATGAGGGATGGGTCTGGAGTTGTGGAACCCATAACTAAATCCATGGAAATACTACAGCTTCAGAAGATCACATTCTTAGGACTGTTTGGTTCACTCACCTTGAGAAACTATAGCACTGAGTTCTGGAAAAACTGAGCTGAGGAGAGTTATCTGTCCTGGTATGCTGCTGAATGTATAAGCAAAACAAGCTGTCCTGTAGAGACTGAAAGCCACAGGCTGAGTCTCTCTATGAGTGAGCTTGGTGTAACTCTGGGATGCCTCCCTTCGCAAAGATGCTATCATGCAAGTGGGATGGTTTGGTGCAACTCCCACTGGTTAGCTCTTCATTAGCAACTATTACGCACCTGATAAAAACATCTAACATTGCCTGTAGCAGGATGTGGCCTTCAGTGTCACTGAATGAGGCAGGTTACATGGACAGCCCTGGGTAGTAGAAGTTTTGTAGGTGTGTGCTCTAGAAAAATGTTGCGATCTCTTATGGGGAGCGGCTGAGGGAACTGGGGTTGTTTAGTCTGGAGGAGACTGAGAGGAGACATTATTGCTCTCTACAGGTACCTAAAAGGAGGTTGTAGTGAGGCTGTTGGTCTCTTCTCCCAAATTACTGGTGACAGGACAAGAGAAAATGGCCTCAAGTTGTGCCAGGGAAGGTTTGGATTGGATATTAGGAAGAATTTCTTCACTGAGAGAGTGGTTAGACACCGGAATGGGCTGCCCGGGGATGTGGTGGAGTCATCATCCTTCGAGGTGTTCAAAAAACGAGTAGATGTAGCACTTGAAGCTATGGTCTAGTGGTTAGGGAAATGTTAGGAAGAAGGTTGGACTTGATGATCATAGAGGTCCTTTCCAACCATAGTGATTCTGTGATTCTGTCCAGTCATTACTTGTAGGCAGAAGTGATGGGATATCAAATGCGATGAGGCCATGGTATCACTCAATATGTTGAAAGGGATGTTGTGATGAGCAACAGAGTCTTTAGTTTGCTACGTAAATGTAAATGTAGTTGTTAGATCTGCAGAGAGGGATATGGCCAAACCAAAGCTGTGTGCATAGTCTCAGAAAGATGCTTGCCCTGAAAATAAGAATAATGTGGAATTCAAAGAGCTGCAGGGGATGATCCCTTCTTGGTGTTATGTCAGCCTCCAGGGGCTCAGGTGAGGGCTCAGGGCACCATTGTGCTAGTGGTACAGCAAGCATGGATGAGGGTGTGTGCTAGCTGGTGTAAGTTTTCCTAGCTAGTGTGAAAGATGTTTGTACCTGGTGGCTGGCACCTGAACTCAGATGATCTGGTCAGACAGAAAGATCTAAAGCAACAAAAGTTTTTACTAAATATTATCTATACTTTTGTTTCTGACTTAGAAAATGGGCTTGGTATTATTTTAAAGATTACTGCAGTGACTCTGAATGATGAAGACCCCTCATTGTAACCTGTAAAATGTCCTTGTAGTACACTAGGCTCCCAAACACTGGTCAAGTCCCCAAGAAACAAACTGTGTTAAACGTTGTGGGCAGACTCCTAACAGATCTCAGTCTTTCTTCATCTTTCCGACAGACGACGCATCAAACCAGTGCAGTAAAGATACCAGATTAAGCCATTGCTCGTCAGTGTGGTACTTTCAGGACCACATACTACTGCTTGTAGAAGCAGCAGTCCCAGGGATGTGGCCTTCTGAAATTACAGAGTGACCATTGACTTTTTCAAGCTCAAGACTGGACTTTGCATACTTCTGCATTCCCGTGGGCTATGGTACATTTGTGGCAGCCTCAGTTAAAACTTGTTTCCACAGGTGCCAGTCACTCATATTTCTTGCTCTCAGGTTAGTCTTCAGCACGTTGGCTGGGATGCCAGGTACAACAAAAGTTCCTGTCACTTCTTTGGGACCCTGCAAAAGTATATTTCTTTTTCATTTTTTTTTTTTCTTTTATAGTGCTCATCTCCCAGTTATAGGAAGAAATTTCAAGTGCGTATGTGCCTGTGGGGGTAGGTTATATATACAGTAAAGTTTCTAGTCTTCATGAGATTAGAGAAAAATGGGAAGTGCACACCCAGAAGGCCAGAAAAACAGAAGGCAAATAAAAGGAGCATTATGTTAACAAGAAAATTAAAAGATTCTTGAAGGAGAAAAATGTTTTGATTTTGGAGCTTTCCAGTACATGATTTTTTTTGTAAGCTTGCAATTGACCATAATGGTCTTGTTTAACGTAAAATTGAGTGATACAGGCCTTTTCCAGTTGTTTTTCCTTCTAAGTGATGAGAAGTAGTTTCCAGTAAATGAACAGTAATCAACTGCTGAATCATTGCTGTTGAGCAGAGGTTTCAAGACCTGAGCCAGATAATTGTGTGAGTGCTGTTGGCACGGTGTTACTCCTCTCTGATTGACGGAGCCAACCTTGGACTCACCTTAGCTGGGCATGTGGTTTCCTTGGCTTCAGGATTCCTCTGGTGAGTGAAGGCTGCCAGAGCTGGCCCCAGGAGGTGAGGAATGAGGGACCTGTAGGTATTTGTCAGGCCATTCAGTGAGGCAGTTCAGCTAATGTTCCCCTCACTTGGCAGCCTTTCTTTCCATATGCTGAAAATATTTACTCTAGAAAGAGGAGAACTTCAGGCTGAGTTTGGTGCCTGCTGGCTCTGCAGTCAAAAAAACAGACCTTAATTTCAGTCATGCACTCTTAAAATGTGCAAATATCTGACTAACAGAGACATAATAATACCTAACACAAAAATGTGCATTCAAGCCTTTTCCTTTAAGCTCACCTGGTTTTGGACAAGAAGGAGGATTCATCCTCCCTGACCTTAGATGTTTCCCCTATAAGTGTCCCAGCTCAGATACTCATCCAGGCTCACTTCAAAGGCAATGAAAGGCTACAAAGACCTCCCAAAGCAAGATTCATCCCATCCTATTTTAAGCACCCGAAACAGAGCAGTGGAGCTGGCTCCAGAGGGTTTTCATCACCACACTGACTCATACCTGGTGGGCATCTGAAGTTTGGTAAAAAGAATCCCACCATCTGGGAAAACTGAGAAGAAAGTTAACCTGGAGACATCTTCCCACCTGCCCTGCCTGGGTGAGAGCTATAGAAGCCACAAGCTGCTGTGCGGTGGCCTCTGAAGACCAAGGGAATGACAGCAGACACTCCTGAGTGGTGTTTGGAGGATCCGTGTGTATCCAGCTTTGCTTTGTCACCTGTGTGTGTGCCCACCATGGCCTGCTTTCCAGCACTGTCACCACACCATGGAGGCCACTTGCTCAGCAGCTGCTCAGTCTGGGCTGTAGGCTTTTCCAGTGGGTGTGAAATGGCCTTGTGCTGCCAGCACGTTGTTTGTGCTGGCCCGCAGCAAGCAGGGATTGACGTCGTGTGCTTGGTTTGAGGGATTGGTCACACAACCTGTACCAGCAGCAGTAAGAAACACCTGGAAAATGGCATCAAAAAGCTTCTACCAACGCTCCCTTGTCAGGCTTAGCTGGGCTAATGTTTTGCTGAATCCAGGATCTACCTCTTTCCGTTAAAAGATAATTTTACTATAGCACCACTGAAATGCATTTTTACAGAGGCCCCTTTCCTACACCATCGGTGGAGAGAACACTGCACCTCCTGTCAGAAAGACCCAGTTTCCTGGGTTTTATTTGTCATGAAGGGCTGTTGTAGGGAGGACAGAAATGTGACTCAGGAAAGGAATTTACCCTTAGAAAGTCTCCTTAAGTGGAACACCAAGGCGTATTTGTTTATTCATTAAGGTGACTTGGCACCTTTATTCCACCTCCTGTAAAATTATTTTTTGTAAGTTGTTATCAACTCACAGGACCAGAATGATTACTTTACATTCAAATTGTAGCATGCTGTATACACCTGTTACTAGGCAGCAGCTGGTTTTCATAGCTAATTTTTCTGTTCACCTTCTCTAGAAGATTGGACGAAACGGAAAAGAATTTATAAAAATGAGACAGACACTTTGTTATTTACAATACTTTGGATTCATTGGGGTTTTGACAGAAGCAGCGTAGGAACATAACAATAAAGAAGGAAGTTGTGATAGCTCAAGTTTAAAATGGTAAAAAAGAATAGGGATTTCCAGTTGTGGCAGCGAGCAAGAAATAATAATAGTTCCAACATGGCACTGTAAACAGATAGACCTAAAGAGCCACACAGAAAGAAAACCGATATGAGTAAGGATGACTCCAAAGCTTTTGGCCTAAGCAGAAACGCTAGAGAGAGAAATGTTTATGATACAAGATGTACGAGAGAAGCACAATAAAGTGGCTTTGACTGTAGGGCCATGGGTTGGTCAGCACATGAGGGTTGTGCAAGACATTTAATGTCTAAGAGATGGCAGTGATAGGAGAAACACACCAGCACCAGAAATTGCTGCTGTGAGTAATGGAGGGAGGAGCTCAACACAGCATGTCCTCTCCTGCCAGAACTTGAGGGGTTTGATAACTTTTCCCTGGAAACTTTTTTAATGTTGTGAATTGGGGTGTTTTTCAAGCTCAGCTATTTGACATGCAGGAAAAGAGACCAAACTTCATATTGCTAAATTAGAAACTCCATTTACTTCCCACTGCATCGTTTGGCAGAGGTGAGGCACAGATTAATGAATGAAGACATTTTTTCAGACTGGCAGAAATTCATGTGTCAGAACAACATATTTAGACTTTTTACTGCTTGCAGAAAGTTTGAATTCATTTGCCATGAAAAACAACAGGAAAAAACACCTCAGGGGGAAGCAATATTGTGGTAGAGGTTAGAGTTAGTATCACCACAGCTGTATTGATATTGGTGACTTTTGTACGTGGGAGGTGATGTCAATAGGAAAAGGAGGTGAGGCTGTCAGACTACAGGAAGAATAGGTGATAGAGATAAGTGAGGATTTAAAGCATGCGCTGGAGATGACCTCTGCCTTCAGTAATGACTCACAAACCAAACGTGTGTGTTTACACAGATGTGACACCGTGTACACTGAGAGGGAAAAATACATATCTGTGAGGGGTGTTGTATGCAATTTCCATGAATTGCAGTAGCAGCCTTGCTCATGCTCATCATTGACAGAGGATGAATAAAGTAATGCTGATGAGTGAGAAAGCCAGCAGGCAGTTCACCGCGCCCTTGGAGGCATGTGGCTGCCTTGCTTCACAGGGAAGGAGCGTCCCAAGATTGCAGTTTCCATTTCAGTGGCACGAGATCCATATGAAGTGAGAAAGGGTTGTGGGTTTGGCATGAGAGAGTGTGTGCTAATGTGGCAAGGAAGGCATTTGAGTGTCTCTGGGGTGTGTGTGTGTGGATCTCTCACTTGCTGCAGCAGAGAGGCAGTGTGAGGACTGGGAGGTCTGGCATGCAGGGGCATGCCATCATGTAGGCTGGAAGGAGCCTCTGGAGTCCTCTGGTCAACATGTTCCTCCACCCCAACCTGGAGCAGTGCCCTGTAGTGTAACATCAGAGTCAAGTAAGATGCAGACACTCCTTGTAGCAGAATTAGGGAAAATCCCTGTGATGCTGACTCTCTTCAGTTGACCCTTTTGTTAAGAGACCTGAAATCCAGGTGGGGACCTTCTCAGCAGCACTGGGGTGGGGTAATGGGACATCATTTTCTGAAATGCCCCACCCTGTCTCCAGCCAACAGTGCTGGTTGCTCACCTCTTGCCACCACTGCTAGCAGATTTGAGACCCGTACCCACCTCTGGCTGGTTCACCTGGAACCGTTCCTGGTGATTGCACTATCATCAGCCCTCCTCTGTCTGTTCCCTTCATAGCTGTCAGGCTGTGGGCAGGGGCTGGGGTCCTCCTAGTCATCATCAGCCCCACCTATGGAGCAGGCTGGCAGGCACAGGGTCTTCATGTACCATTTGGTTTCATTACATTATGCTGGTCTCTTCAGGTCCTCAGCACCCATCGCAGGGTCTGGGGCATGTCATCTTTGTGTGTCGCTGTCAGCCAGACGCAGAAAACTGTGACAGTCAGCTCAAAATTGAGAAGAGCTGCAGTTTTGTTTGTGGACTTTTGTTCCTTGAACCTTTGGATAAGCCCAGGCCACATAATCTCTGCAGCCACAGGAGAAACAAATTTCTTTTTCCTTTCCCTGTGCTCTCTTTTTGTTTTTAACAAAATTTTGTGTTCTGCTGCTTCCCTGTAATTCTAGGACCTGGGGCTTTATAGTAGGTATTTTGGGTCTAGGAGTTCACAATAAGATCAGGCTGAAAAAAATAGAGGCAATTCCAGATAATTTTCCACTCTGAGCACTGCAGAGACCTTTCTAAATGATGTTTGTCAAAACAAGGTCTCCCTTGTCACTGCAGAAATTCAGACATATTTCCCCACTCGTCTGGCAAACACTGTTTACATCTTCCAAAGTTTCGTAAGGAATGGCAATTAGCAAAGCTATTTATATTCCTAAGTAAATTAAAAAACGCTATGTCATAACATATTTGTTGTATCAGCATCATCTGCTTAGCCCAGGAGTTTATTTTGAAAGATCTCCAAGAGATGTGGCAGTGCCGTCCAGCAGTGCAGGAGACCTTTCTTCCCTGGTGCCATGGCAGCAGGCTGAGGCAATTCTGCTGCCCCCTCCTGCACTAAATCACCTTTATCTGATCTGCTCACACTGGCAAATGGCTCAAGCACCTTTTCAGCCCTATCTGGATGGAGATAAACTGCTTCTGGGTGGAGCACTGGTAGGAAGCGATAACTTCCTCCCCTCCATAAATGGCTGAAAAACCTTTGAAAATTGAAGGCCCTAGTTACTTTGCAGGGAGCTGTGCACACAGGAGCACTCCCCACCACGGCACAGGGGTGGTGGAGAGCCAGCAGTGCCTCGGCAGGCACATCTGCTCCCTGCATTGTGGTCTGGGTACCTGCACAAGGGCCAAGACTTAAGGAAAATGAGGCAAACAGCAGGGTTTTGTAGGAAAACAGTGGAAATGTCCTGGAAAAGGCCACACACTTTCCCTTTGTAATTTTTTTTTTCACCACGGCCCCTTTCTAGAAGGCTGTAGGGATGTGGTGGCTGCAGCATCGATGCTGCGCCATCTAAGCCAGTGGAGCAGGTCTTCTGGCATTCTCCGTTTGCACACCCGAGCTGTGAACAACAGGGTGGCACCCAAAACCTTCACCAGCAAATACAGATCTCTATCTTGGCAAGCCAGCTGGAGACCTGGCATCCCCACACTTGTTCCCACCTCTCAGTGTGGTTTCCTCAGTGGTTTCCTCAGTGTCCTACAAGACAAGGCGACAGTGGGCCCCATGCTACCAAGAGGGTCTTGTGAAATCTTTTCCTCTCAGGTTCACTCTCAGGTGCATGTATTTGGGAGGCAATGGAGGTTGTTGCTGGCTTATTTTTAATAGAAGCTCTCATTTCTCATCATTTAAAAGGTGTTATTAAAAGCAAACATTACTTGCAAGCTGCCCAACTTGGGCAAATTGTGATGACCTTCATGGGAGCTCTGGCAGCTATGGGACATCTATTGAACCTGAAGTGCAAACCCACACATTGGGAAGGTGGGCTTGTACAGGCCGAGGATGGATGCACAACACAAACAGGGTCCCAGCAAACTGCAACGGCACCCCCATAATGTGAATGTTAACAGGCTCTTACGAAAAAAAAAAAAATCAAAGCAAAGAAAACATTAAAAAAAATAAGCACACTGCTTATTCATCTAGTGGCTATTCATCAACAACCATCTTCCATCTGACTGTCTCCAGCCCACCCACTTCCCCTACCCAGGATCAACTCCCCAGCACCTCAGCAATCTTCTGATCATTTTTTTACCATCTAAAAACCACCACCACCAGCGACCCAACGGCCGAGGTTTGCTTTGAGTTTAGTGCTCCAGGTGCACGTGCTGAAGGTGAAGAAAGGGATTTCCATCCAGAAAAATCAGTGGAGGGGGGGGAAAAACTTCCTGCTGCAAAGCAAGGCTGAAAGGAAAGCTTCACCATGTGGAGCTGTGGGCTGCCTGGAGAGGCAGGAGCAGACAGACCTGGAGTGCCCATGCATGGGTGCTGGGCACCTGTGTGTGCTGCTCCTGGTAAAGGGAGGTCCCTCAGTGCCTCCTGGAAACACTAGTGCTTCTCCCCGGTTTAGGTGGTAAATTTGAAACTGGCAACAAAAATGTATGCTGGCTGCCTGGGTCTAGTGCAGACATTGGCCAGTCACCACCACTCAGATGAAAGCTGTTTTGCAGGAAGCTGAAAATGCCAAAACCAGCAGTGTTTGGGTAGAACTTTGTACTTGCTTACAGATTTCACAGGTGCTTTTTAAGCCTCAAATAGATGCGTATAGTCATTTTTACCTTAGAGGTAAGCTTACACCAGGCAGGGTAAGAACTACCACAAGAAGATCTGGTTTGGCTTTGTGCTGGACACATATTTTGCTCCCTCCATCTTTAGCTGAGTCTGTGAAAAATGTAAACAAGCACACAAACCATGAAACTCTTTGTGCATGGATTCTTTCCCCTCTTCCTCTCAAGTCTCCCTTAACCCTTCTTGCGGGTCCTTTGTGATTTCACCCAAGCTTATGTAAGGACAGACTATTTTTTCCTGGTGTAGCTGAAGCACAAAGTTCCACTTGGCATTTTCTTTCTTTTAAAGGGATGTGGTGTCCGTTCTTAGAGTGCCAAGACTGCTTGTTAGGGCGCTTGCTAGTTATGGCTTTCCAAGAAAAAAAAATCACTTATGAACTAAAATGAATCCTGGGAAATTTCAAACCAACGGGACATCCTTAAGAAAGCCGAAGCATAAACAGAGAGTGAGAAAACAAACATTGCTTTGAACATTGATGCTTGTGATGTTGCTCTGACAGAAGGAAACTGGGCTCAGACGTTGAGGGATCAAAGGAAACAAAGGACTGGCTCGGCTTCACTCACTGTACCCATCAAGCTGTATATACTCAGTAACAGCTAGAAATAGAGTATATTTTTCCTCCTCCAAGTAAAAAGAATGTCTCAACTGGCTATCATTCATAAACTATGGTATGTAATAGTTTCTGAGTCAGGGGACAGGTTCATTGTTGCAGATTAGAGTTAGCAGGTGGTTTCACTGCACAGCAAGTTTAGTAAAATACTGTGGGACAGTGGTCTGAAACTAATGCCACTTCAAAAGTGCATTTTGACAGAGGGCTAGGAGCACAGCAAGTACACTTAAGATTGTGCATGATGAAGGGTCTGTGTTTGCTTAAAAGAGCATCAGGCTAAGTTTTGTGGATTGTAATGTCAGCATGGCTTTCCAGATTATTTAAATACAAAGACATAAATATACTGCAATAATATGGCTAGTATATAATACAAGAGAAATATATACATCACCTAAGAAAAAAACGATATTCTAAAAATGTTACAACTCCGCATGCAGCCTAAATTTGAACACCTCTTGTTCTGTAATGAAAGAGCATCGCCATAAGTACATCGGGTTTTTCCATATGTTTTGGTCTAATTCTATACACAGCATGCTTTGTGGTCTTAGGAGATTCAAAGCTGATCTTTAAGAGTAAAGTTCAATTGTAATAATTTTTTACAGCTAACACAGTCAAAACATCAACTGCTGCTAAACATGGTTACACAAGCTCAAATTAAAGCACACTCTAATCTACCCACAGCTATGCTATATATCATGTTTTATACTGGTTATCTTCAACTACACAGTTTGTCCAACACTTTAGATGTTATTACTTCAAGGAGGGGTTGCAGCTGCTCTGTGCCAAAACTTCTAGTTGTACTGGGTTGAGACAACCATTAAACTCCTGCAGACTGAAGCCAATTTCATTATGAATCATGGATTTTGTGGATTACCACATGCTTACTTAAAAGGACAAATAGCTTTGCTACTACAGGAATAACAGTCTCGGTGAGATCAAAAGCAGGAAGGAAAAAAAAATGCCTCCAGTCATGAAGAATGCTCAAAGCAAGCGGTGGCACAAGGATTATATATTACACATGCATGTAGAGCAAAGCAAACTGTCATTAAATGTTCCCAGGAAGGCAGCTGAAGAGTGTTGTCAAAGTCTTTTAGGCAGTGGAGGTTTAGGGGCCAGCATTTTCAATCTTTTTTTTTTTTTTTTTTAAAATGGGTGATTTTTGTTAAGCTCTTTACAGCAACTAAAAGATGTCAGGCTTGCCTTCGACTTTTATGAACACATTAGAAAATCAGGGCCAAGGCTGATGGTCTGGATCTTAAGGACTTAGGAACTCAGCATTGGATTGAAGCAGGAGATGGCTGGATTTTTGCTCTGGTTGACACTTCTGAAAATCTAGATACTTATCTGTACTTACCCTAACTTAGAGGTACAAGTACTGTTTAGAACTGCTGATACTGAAATCCTACATAGAGCCCACGCTTGTGTATGTGGGAGAAGAAATTGAATAAACAGCTATTTTGATCTGGTGGCAATATATCCCAAGTGAAGATGTATCTGACTTGCTTGTAGAGAGAGAGCTTCCTTTAAAAACCAGTATCTGTATAGTACAGTGCCCCTTATGTGCTACACACCTGGCTGCAGGGATAACTCTTTCTGTCTGCACAGTCTTCAGGAGCAACCCAGCAGTCTCAGACAGCAGCTCTTTTTCTTTCCAGGGCCTAGTTTTAAAAGATAAAAAATAAAAATTCAGAGAGCAAAATACCAAGCATGACAATTTAGCCATAGGTTATTTGAAGGCATCCCCCAACTGCAGTAGGCTTCCTGACAGCTTCACAAGCTGGTGGGTTCATGATGGCTTCAGCCACAGCCCTTGTACCTCAAGGACTCAGGGACACAGCCAGCACAGCCCATGTAGCTGCCACTCTCTCATCACCACTGCGTTCCTCAGGACCTCTCTTTATGTTCATCAGGGCAGCAGCACTGCACAGAGACCAAAAACTACTGCTTAGACCAGGTTTTTTTTTTTTTTTTTAATTCTGTGCTGTGGCGCACTTCTCAAGTAATTAAGAATAGTATAGGACAGAATGAGAGATTGGTGACTTCTATTTCATTTATTTTCCAGCTTGAAGGAAGAAGAGTTTGAGATACTTTTGAGGGTCCCTCCTCAAGTTCAAGTTTGACTGTGGCTGCAGTGGGGTGTGTGATCCTATATGCTGAAAAAGAACAAACCTTGATAAGTGATATATGACTTCAGTTTGGAGAGTGCTGGCTCTAATTTCTTTGGACTACATGTGCAAGACATCTCCATGCCTAGTTCCTCTGAGAGAATTGTTTCCCACCTTCATGAGCTTCCAGGCATGTAGCTGGCCACTGCTCTTCATGTCTGTGAAGAGAAACAGTCTTTCAGGTGTTTTGGGTAGAGAGCTGATGCTGCACTGTGACCTGATAGGCTGGAAGCAAGATGGTGCTTAGTACTGAACTCAGGGACTGTGGCATAAATGTGTAGCATGTGAAGGAAGGTAACTGAGGAGTAATGGTGTGTGTAGCAGAGCCAGGCCATGCTTGGCTACCCCACTTCTATGCAGTGAGTGACCTCAGTTCAGCTGCAGGGAGATTTAACTTTCCCATTCCAGTGCCTCCCTACCCATGAATAAGGGTTTTGATAATTCCATTACATTTGGTTAACATAGCCCAGTCTTGGATTTTACACATGTAGACTGAAAATACTGTGTTGTATCTTGTGGAGAGCACTTCCCTTCAGCAATGTGTAAAGAGGATTTGCATCACGTACACAGGCCTCCCTGGGAGTGAATGAGTCACAGGAGATAAGTGAATGAAGTGACGTAGCCCACATGACTTAGTGCAGTTCCACGATATGTGCAGAACATATTAGGTCACGGTTTCACTACCTTCAGATCCAGAAAAGGCATAGACAGTGCTTGTCCTCTATACCTTGGCACAGCCAGCAGGATCATAGTTCAGTTTTCTTTGCTGTAGTTGTGACGTGGCATTTCTTCCTCAGGGCAACCCTGCTACATGTGGCACGGGGATGGTGCAACCTCACACTGTTCTGATGGGATTGCACCATCAAAATGCACAGCACAGAAGGTACCAAACAGAAACTTTGAGGCCTTGCTAACAAGCTCTTGTTAGCTCTTGTCCTCCCAAGCTGCAACAGACCAAGAGCAGCCACCCATACTAGTGCTGCAGCATTGCTTCAAGCCAAATAAGCTTATACCAAGAGCTGGGGGGCAGGTAGGTGACTCTGAGCAGTTGGACAGCCAAACAGGGCTCAGAGCTGCACTGATGTCCCACCAGCTCAGGGCACAGCTACATTTGCATCTGGCCTTTGTATATACAGTGCTGGAGAGCATAGTGTTGCTTTTCGGGATGCAGATCCCTCTGGGCCTTGCTCCCAAATGATTCTTCCACATGTGCCAAATTCTACGGTCACATTCTGTTGCCTTTGGCCACCGCTGAGCCTGCCTCAGCCCCCTTGTGTGCCCTGGGGCACCGCTGTCCTCCACCTGGCATGGAGATTAACATCACTCCCTGTCAGTGTGAGCTGCACTTGCAGCTTCCTGTTTTCTGCTTTATAAGGGCTCCGACAGGACACTCCTGCTTGCTGGAGAGAGGCAAGTGGCTTGCAGCTGAAAGGCCAAAGTTCCCTCTGTAGGTGATACGGCTCATCTGGCAGCCCTGAACTCTTGTACAGAGCACACCACCTACGCTGCCGGGCGGCTGGCCAGGAGCTGCACCCACAATGAGCCCGCCCCACCAGGATGAAAGAAGTCGGCGTTCTGCTGGCATGGGGCTGCTCTAGGTTGTGGGGTGTTTTCTTTTCTTCCCTTTCTTTCTCCTACTCTTGAAAGCTGTCCAATTTGCCACTAGGTCTCATTTTACTCTTTTTTTCTCTGCCAGAATCCTGTCCACATCCTTCCCAATTGCATTTAAAACCTTCTCCAGCATGTAAATAAACACTGGGAAAAGCCACAGCTCTAATGATAGCTGTTAATGCTTGATTATAAAGCATCCACCAGGCAACACACAGGTGCTGACAGCAGCTAAATGCCAGCTTAGGCAGCCTCCGTACTGCTTTCCATGATGCTCTCAACACCTTATTGGTATTAATGTGTTGGTACACTGCTACTTGACCTGGAAGCCCCAGGACATGGAGCAGAAGGGCACTGTGCAGCTTAGGGGACCCCCGCCCTCTGCCCAGCTCTGCTCTTTACCCAGCTTCTGTCTCAGAAGGGACGGGGCTGGGCTGCAGGCAGGGTGACCATCCTTGACCTCTCTCTGCACCTGCTCCCAACTCAGGACTTGGACATCCTAGTTGTGTCCAGGCGGATGGTGAGAAGGAGAGTTCAAAGGGGCAGTGAGCAGGCTGTGTGCAGCTGGCTGGAGATAAGAGCCTGGCTGGTGATAATGTCATTGTTCAGGTGATGAATGAAGGCTGCTCCTATCAGACCACTGAAACCTTTGCTCCATCAGACAGAGAACTGGAAAGCTGGCATGCTTTGTGCTCCTGACCGCCCTTGGCTGCTCTGATTACAATGCAGCTCCCTGTCCTGAAATTACTCACAGGTCAGGACCTTGGGTGCTAAGTCTCACTTCTGAAGTAATTCATAAAATGGATTTATGAAAGCCAGGGAGTATTGTAAAAGTTGACACACCCTTGCCTGTACTTTACACAACTTCAGGTAGGTGCTGCTTCACTAATTGCTGCCTCGTAAACAGATCTGGCTCCAGCCACCACCCTCTGCATGTCCCCTGCTACCCATGGCAAGGGTGATGTTAGCATGGGCTCCTTGATCTCTCGGTACATGAGCATCTGTTTAGTGCATTGCCAGCAATAGATGGTGCCCTCCTTTACTACCCATGCCTGCATCACACGGGTGGGAGGGAGCTAGTCCTGGCTGAGGGGAGCACAAATGGGCTCAGCTGAGTGTTAACACAAGGCTGGGTTTAAGTGGGTTGCAGAGTCCTGCAGCACGGTCAAGGAAAAGCAAACAATCCTCTGAGGATTCTTCATTCTTCCTGGCAACTTTTCAGTATGTGATCTGTGGGTGTTATCAAGGGATACACTTAGAAAGCAGAAATCCCATCCTGGGGACTGGACCGGCAAAGAGGGCTTCTAATGGGCAACTGAAGTCTTCTCCAGCTTTGTATCCCTCCATCCCATTTGCTGGCACTGACAACGTGGATGAAGAATAACTGCAGAGTGGAGCAGCTGGAGCTAACGCTGAGACTGAGTGTGCCAGATTGGCCTCTAAGGCATGGGTGCAGCAAGAGAGGCGAAACCACCTCTGGTGGCCAGGGGCTCAGTCTTTGCCCATGCCAGGGGTGCATCACTGCAGAAGGTTAGCATTGGACACCTTCCTTGCAGGTCTCCTGCCTCGCCTCCCCAATTGCAAATTAGAAAAATACTTCTGGACATTATAATCAGGTTGTAACAAGTTTTGTCAGGTTTTAACGTTCTTCTGGAGCTTAGCTGAGCAGATAGGCTGGCAAAGGTGCAGCACCTCTCCTTGCGTACATACACGCACTGCTTCTGCAGGTCTCTTTCAGTTGTGTTTTGAGACCCTAAGGAACATTGACTGGGAGGGATGCTATTCTTAGAGGACTAGAAACAGGTTCCACGTGCTCCACAAAGACTTTAGCTTGCAAAGGCTTGTTCCTCCTTTACCACTTTCAAGTATGTTAAGGGCTGACTTAACTGTCACAGGTAATTACTGGATTTGGCTTGCTTTTTTTCAGAAAGATCATATTAACTCAAAATCAGCTTTTTCTGAAAACACTCTGCACACAATAATAGGTTATTTGCATCTATTAAGTCCTAAATATTGTTTATCTGCTGCAGTGCAGGACAAAGGAACAACAAGGGTTTAAATTCCATGGCAGGGGCATGGGCTGCACCTCTCAGGCCTCTTCTGAGCTTACACAACTCTTTGGGCTGCAGGGACCCTCACCTGACCCAAACTCTGCTCAAAGCAGGGCTGACTCCAGCCCTGTGCCAAGCTGCCTTCTGCTTCCCCATGGCATGGCAGCTGCTCAGTCCCTGGGTGCCCTCCTTTGAGACCACCTTCCAAATAAGCCTGGCAAGATCTGCTGTTTCCTCCACATCTTTTTTTGAAGGATAGGAACAAAATCTCCAAATTGTCACAGAACAGATGATTTGTTGGAGAAAAATTTGAAGATCTTGAGGCTTTGCTTATAATTAGGATGAAACCGTCATTCCCAAGACTGACATCCCACACAGTACAGGATAACATTTTCTTAGCTGTAAGCCTACATACTGCTGCAGAGGTGTTCACATTATATTTCCTGCACTGACACTTCAGGTCCTCATAGACTAGTCTAGATTAGAGTAGCGTATAATAGAATAGTTCAGTGGAAGGGACTTTCAACTACCATCTAGTCCAACTGTTTGATCAATTCAAGGCTGACCAAAAGTTAAAGCATGTTGTTAAGGGCACTGTCCAAGTGTCTCCTAAACACTGGCAGGCCTGGGGCACTGACCACCTCTCTAGGGAGCCTGTTCTAGTGTTTGACCACCTTCTTGGTAAAGAAGTGCTTCCTATATGTCAAGTCTGAACCTCACCTGACACAGCTCTGAATAGGAGGCATTCACAGGTAGGTTTACATTTCTTCTGTTAAGATCTTGATAGATTTCCTCTTCCAAATTGCCTCAGCCTGCTCTAGTTCATACACATTTTTATGTGTGCTTTTAATCCTGATGTGTGGTGTTCTTCAGGTACATCCCAAATTTCTTCAGGCTGTCTCAGGGGTGTGAATGATGGCTTTGTCCAAAAATAGTGGTGTATGGGACAGGCATCCCTTGGAAGATTTGTGCCATCACTTCAGAAATTAAGCAGTCCTCTGTTAAAAGTCCTCTCAGGTGTTAACCTAGAGAACTCACTGAAGTTCGTAAATAAAGTTGTTTCTAGTAGTCCTTGTGTAAGTCTACCTTTGCATCACATGTTGTTCATACTGACTTTTTCAGTCTGTGAAAGAGGAGCATGGTGTAAGAGTCGTGATTTGGCATCCTAATGTAATTTACAATTGGCATATAACATTTTATTTTAAATAAAAATGTTTTTATTTAAAATATAATCATACATAAATATAAAAGGTGTGCATATTTATGTTCAAACCTACATACTATAGATCTTTTTTTGTTACCCAGTTTATTAGGCATGTTTATTATTTTTGTTAAAGATTCAGTCTTTGTGTTTAGTTACTCCTATATTGCACTGGCTAAATGAAAAAAAGTTTGATTGGAATTAAAAAAATATAGACAGGAAAAAGTTACCCCATTTACAGTAGGACCTTGCAGGCTGGTTGGATTCCAGCCTACGAAATTACACATTTTTTAGCTAAGGTGTAATTTTTATTTCTTTTTTTTTCAGTGAGTCGACTGAGATGTAGGTTTTGCTTGAGGAATTAACTATGCCCTAAACACCTCAGCTGCTCTTCTCCCTGCGTGACAGAGGGTATTCCGTATTTGATACTAGCACCGAATGTAGCCTGTTTTGACAAAGGAGCAACATAGACTGAATCTATACTGGTAAACTTTGTGTGACCAGGAATATTGCCAAGCACTGACACCAGAAGATGAACACCTGCCCAAGTCTGCTAGTAAACTGGCTCACCATTCAGAACAAGTTGGCTCTGTGCAAACCATCTCTTGGGAATGGTCCCTGGAATGCTCTACTTACCCCAAAGTTATTGAGGGATTGTGCTAGCAGCAACAGCAAATTTAAGTCTGGAAGTATCCCTATAGTTTACCAACATAAATAATTGTGTTGCCCTGCCTACTAATGCTTAAGGGTGTTGACTTTGTCATACTGTTGTATCTTCTGACTGGTGCACGGCTTAAATCTTCAGCTGATAGGCAGTGTATGGAGAGTTTAAGTCAATTTTCTAAAGCCGTATACCCAGACTTCTTGCAGTGCACCACATAACTGTTTGCAGAGAATTGGTGCTGCCTGGAATGCTGCCAACAAGAGAATGCCATCGCATCACAAAATCTAATCGTGGTTAGATGCTACGTTTCACTCATCCATCTGAAAAGCTGAAACAGAGTTCACAAAGTTTGTGTGAAAGACAAGTTGCTGTTAATGTGTATCTTCATGAGCTGTGTTGAGGGTGATGTTCCTTGCCTTGTGCTTGCTACAATATGAATATTTGACATGACTGGAGTCTCCTTACAAAACCACACATTTCCCCTGGCCTCTACAAAAAGTCACTTCTCTACAGCCAGTATATCTCCAGAAGCTTATCTCCACAATATATGCGTTGAATGTATTGTATGAGTGCAAGAAAGATTCAGAAAATTAAAGGAATGTGCTTCTGATTCATTCTTTCATCATAGTGCTGCATACTCATAAACCCAGAGGTCAAAAAAATGATCCATTTGGCTCTACATATGCCTAATAAGAACAGTGCAGACAGCAGCATGTACTCTCTTCATCCCCAAAGAGAATGGCCGACTGAAGGGAAGGTAGTGTGGGCACAGAAATATATGTGTACAATATGACTTTGGGCAGGAAACTATGTACTTCTACTCCATCAGAACAGTGAGGTCCAAAGATAGTTTTCAGAAGGGGTACTGGGACAATCCTGAATAGTTTCTAAGCAGAGTTTATTATTATTTCTAAATTATATTGTTTGAAATGGTAGCAAGAGAGCATATACTAAGCAGTCCATGGACTTCCAGTCATAAATTCCTACTGGAAACTCAGAGATTAAAGGCTTGGAAATCTGTCCCTGAACTGTTTTCTGGATGGCTTGACACCAAGAGAATTCAGATGGGAAAGTCAAGAGTATTTTGCCAAATCGCTTAAACGGCATCACTTTAAAAGCAAAATAGAAGTTAACCAAAAGTAATATAAGACATCCTGACTGGGAATTCAACTCTGCCCTGTAACATTTTGGTATCACATCTATAGCTAACTTCCATAGCTAAACTGTATGCCACATTTTACCTCTAACTCATATATCAACACAATTCACTAGGCACTAAATGTAGAAACATTTCTCCTCTTTTCTGCATGGGTCTGTGAAAGTACAATGAATGGAGTTTTACAGAAGTCTGCCTCTTTTCTTTAGACTTCATTATTTTTATTGATTTTTTTTTTTAGTTGTGTAAGATTCTTTTACTTCTAAAGTAACCACTTAGTTAAAAACAACCCATGATTTGCTTTCTAAAATCATACATCTCTGTAAGCCCATGTCACTCTATAAGGAAGCAACTCATAGTAACATGGATCCATGAAAATCTCATGCAGAAAAAATCTAAAAGCATTAGCTCTTATTGTTGTTCTGCCCCTTGCCTGCACTCCCCACAGCTTGACATTTGTTAGTGATTTTTCTTAAGTGAGTAGTTCTTCTCTTAAGCAGTCTTGGAAGAGTGTCAGCTTTGTCCTCCACTATGCCCATGCAATGCCTCTTGGAGGTGCTAGGAAGAAAGTGGAAGGAGCTCTTCCAAGGGCAGACAGGCTGATCCTGCTGAGTTGGACTCCATAGCCTGGTGCTAGCTAAAGCAAAATTTCTTTGGTCCAGAGACACTTTTGGGAAGCAGCCACACAGGTAGCTGTTTCTGAAAGGTTTGGGAGACTTTTAGTTTCTTTTCAATGACAAAAGTGTTGGTGGTATTTTTATGACCTTGGTTTCTGATCACTGATTGACACCTCAGTATTCTTGGCTTCCACCTAAGCTGGCTGCCTGAGTAGTGAGTCAGAGTTTCACCTGAGGGCAGGTTTCAAAAAAAGGTCTCTTACATGCTTTTTGTTTTTTTTTTTTCCATTCTCACACATCACAGTGAGAAAGCAGTTCTCTCTGAGTTATGGCAAAGAAAGCCACTGTAATCCTCCACAAGCTGAACAGTGTGCCTTGTGGGTGTAAAAGAAGATTAATACTATCTATGAGGGACATGGATATAGGAAAGAGGTTTATTTCCTACAGACTTTTTATATGGTTTTGGTTTTTTACCTCTTGACACACTTAGAATCATAGAATCGTTTCAGTTGGAAAAGACCTTTAAGAACACCAAGTCCGACCATCAACCTAACTCTACCAAGTCCACCACTAAACCACTTCCCTAAGCACCTCATCTACACATATTTTGAATGCCTCCAGAGACGGTGACTCCACCACCTCCCTGGGCAGCCTGTACCAATGCTTGATAACACTTTCTATGAAGTTGTTTCTAATATCCAAACTAAACCTTGCATGGTGTAACTCGAGGCCATTTCCTCTTGTCCTATCACTTGTTACTTGGGAGAAGAGACTGACCTTCACCTTGCTACAGTCTCCTTCCAGGTAGCTGTAGAGGGTAATAGGGTGCTCCCCTGAGCACCCTTTTCCCCAGGCTAAACAGCCTCAGTTCACTCAGCTGCTCTTCATAAGACTTGTGCTCTGGATCCTTCACCTAACTTGAAGTTCAAACCATTTGTGAGAGTTAACTTTCCTTGAGACATCACATTTATGACTCAGCTCCTAGACAGTTTGCCTGTTATTCCATAGCAAAATACTCTTGTTTCACAAGTCAGATCTACAGCCAAGGGAAAAGCACAAAAATGCCCCCCTCAGAGAGTGGCAGCAATTTTCTGTGACAAAGCTCTGAAACGAGATTCAGTGCATGGGCAAAAGTATCTTTGCTTTCCTTTGTAGGAAGTGTTTGTGACTTGGCAATCTGTTTGATTTGTGATCCTTAACTGAAATGAAACAGACCATGCAATCCAGAAGCTGCTTTTTTTATTTCCTTGTTCTCTCAATTTCATGTTGCGAGAACGCAACTTTTCCACGAGAAGAGCTCATGACATGTGTTGTGTGCTGCCCCAGCAGATACATCTGTAGTAAATGTGTGTCTAATCTTCGTAACAACAGCTGATTGCAATTTATTCCCTTATCATGAGGGATTTGTCAGCCTTTTGAATCCCTGGACAACAGGGATCCATGAATGATGTATTACAGTGTCTGTCTGTGCTCGTTTCAAAGACAGAGATGTTGACACACACGTTCATTTTCTGAGAAAAGTAGATTTTTATGGGACACAGAATCCTATTACCTTGCTGCGTCCTTCAGTTTTGTGATAGAAATGATCCAGCACCCTTTTGACATGCAGTTTGAATTCAAAGTGCAGCACAGACACTCCTGCTGCGTGTTTTGCCACCCCAGGCTTGGAAAAGTGATACCAAAATGAAACCAGAGCAATTCTGCAGGTGTGTTGTAGCTTCTGCTGGCTGCTTAGCCCTGTCCAGATGGTCCCAAGCAGAAGGTGTACGCAACCGTGCTCAACTGGGAGTGCCACCTTTGCTGGTATTTCTCTTCTTTTCCTCACTGTCAAAAAGAAGCGGGCTTAATCTGTGATTATGTATCTTAATTGTCTCTGTGTTGCCTGTTCAGATGAGACTGATCTTGAATTGGCCAATGGCATAGATACCCAAGTGCCCAGACAAGGAAATCTGCCTGTTCCTTGCAGCACCCGTGCCCTGAATCCCCTTAGCACCCAGCGAGTAATTCACAGGGGTGATGTGGAGGTAGGGAACTGGAGAAGAGGGATTACACACATCGGCACCCCTTGATGCAGCCTTGAGCCCCTTGGCAGCTCCACTGCTCACACAGCAACTGCATCCAGCCTTGTAGCCGCAGGGCTACCAGCTTGCTTCTTTACATCAACACCAAGTGCTGACTTTGCCTTCCACAGGTATGGAAGGCCTGATTGTCTTCTATAACCAGTGGCTTTCATTATGCCACTTAAAATTTTGTCCACATTGAATTACTGGCTGTAAAGAGTGTGAGCTATTGAGTTTGTTTCTAAAGCGGATCATGCAGTGGGCTCCTGGTTTCTAGCTGTTCCTCTCCACTGTGACCAAGCCATGGAAGATGAGCTAATGCACCCATGGTCTCACACTGGCATAGTGTCAGGAATACTCCCATGTCCACTGGTTCTGCTATAGTTATAATTGTGTGATACACACCCAAACCACAGAAATACAATGCTGCAGGCATAGTTATGCAGTCTCAAAATTGCACCTATTAAGTGTGAGACTGTCATGAAACTCAACAGGAAACTGAAGAGTACAACCACTTCCAGAAACAAGACCTGCTTCTTTCCTTGAAATGTTATTATTTTCAAAGCATGGAAAGATTAAACAACAATACCTCTTTAATGACACATCAGTGATCTTGAGCAACACCAAGAAGCTGCCTTGCATGTTCAAGCATTACTTTGAATGTTTGGTTAGAACAGTTTATAGAAGGTTTTTCCAGGCATTTGCACAAACAAAGCTCCATTAAATTGCATATGAAACTGAAGCCTCTCTTTGGTGAGCAAAACAAGGATAATTTAGAGGGATCAGAGAAGCTGTGGTGGGTGGGAGAAAGGACCTCAAGAGAAAGGATGAGGAGGTATTTCTTCTTAGGGAGCACTTTGCTTACTAAGTTCAAGTTCCTGTTGAAGGGTTGTAGGTTGTGTCACTGTCATTCCATAAAAGGCTAAAGCTTAGAGACAGTCACAGTGCTGGCTGGAGATTGGGAGATTTCCTCCTGAAAGACATCATGGGGCCAACCTGATCACACAGTCTGATCTCAGATGTATCACGTCATCTCTTGGATTTCCTTGAACTGAATTTTCCTTGAACTGATTCTCATCTGAACCTCAGCACATCAGCTGAAAAAAACCCTTCCTGACTTGGTGATGACATTTCTAGCGGTGAAGAATACTGTATGCAACATGAATTATCTTTTCGACTGATAAATTCCCTTCACTATGAAAAATGTTTATTTTCTATAGACCACTCATACTTTAATTTTGAGATACTGAATTTTTATGTGCCTTCATCAGCTACACTATTATCAAATATGCATTTTCCATGCATAATTTTTTCTGTAAAGTCTCTTCTAGAAAATTGGGCAGTACTGATACACTTTCCTGACATTACTATGCTTATTTGCTGTACCAGAAGTTTTTCCTTTATGGTCCTGCCAAAGCTGACTGTGCATGCCAGTGTAAGAATATCCCACTGGCCACAGCTGAGGCCTTAGCTATGAACCATACCTGTGGTGGTCCACACAGTACAAAAGCCTAGCTAGCACCCACCATCATCTCTGCACTGCATTTGATCATGGGTAATGTTCATGTCAGGACCCACAAGCTCAGAAGTATCCTCCAAACCACCTCCCCTTTAGTCATAGCCACTGGACTCAGAGAACCTAGAGGAGCCTAGGACACTGTTGTGCTTCATGCTGTACACCTGCGAACTGTGGCCAGGGATAAACCAAGGATACAAGAGATGACAGCATTGCTAGGATGGCAGCTGATGGTGTCACTGCAGAAGCCAGGACATGATGGGAACTGGACCTTTCTCCAGATGTTTGGCAGACTACACAGTGGAGGAAAGCCTTATGGCAGTACATGAGATGAAATAGAAAAGAAAATGCATGAATGTTTATGGGGAGTTCATCCCAGGCACACAAGAAGGGAGGTGTGGAAGAAAGTGCATCTTCAGGCTCTAGCATTATGTGGTAATGGGGACAGGTATGGAGAGGCAGCCACAGGCAGAGGCTGTGCTCTCAAGGCAGAATGAGAAAAAGGCTGGGCTGGAGGCAGGCTGCACAGGACTAAGAGACCTGACTTGACTTTGACAGCAAGGCATCTGAGTTCAAGATACCAGTGGTCCTGGGGAGTGGGAAGGCTGTTTTTGAAACTTAACTACAGAGGCCACATCATCCGTCCATTTTTATTTTTGGTGTTCTCCTAGCTACACATCTAAAGATCATATTAGCTGTCTGGTTGGAGTGCTGGGGTTAAACCCCATGCCCTGAACAAGGGTTGGCACGTGGATGATGTCCACAACCAGGCAAGAAATACCCTCCTGATTGCTTTTCACCCAGGGTCTGGCCAGCCTTGGGTAGGAACTGATTAGGAGACCAGCACCAGGTGCCCCCACCTTCCACATTAACTTGTAGGCGGGGCAAGAAGCCACCTCCATAAGAGCTGATTCTGCGTGTAGGGGAGTTGAGTGGTTTGTTTATATAGTGTATGAAGATTCTGGTTATTGAAAGGGGCTCCTGGACTCCTTGTAGTAAGTGGAATTCCCAGGATGGTGGGGTGATGTCATGAGTCTGTCTCAGAAACTACTACATAATTGTCTGGCTGATTCCACCTCCCATGGCATGGTTTCTTGGCCAGATTGCTCCCTTCTTCACATCCTTTGCAGTGAGCGAGTGCATTGACTTGTTCCTCCTTCTAGTTTCCTGGCACTTTGGATATCTGGTGTGTGATGTGGTAGTAGGGGGAGGAGTTTTCCTGCGTGGTCTGCCTGTTAATGATAATATCGTCTTATGCCAGGCAAGCGGTCAGCAGAAGACTGGTTGAATGTCATGATCATTATGCACAGCTATGTCTGCTAGAAAGAAGTATCATCATTATCAGTGTTTCTGCTTCCCTAGCCAGTATTTATTTCTCCAAAACTTTATGGTTTTACACATAATTGTCACAAAATGCTGAGTTTATGATGTCCGACTTAACAGCTGACTCTGTATCAGTAATCTGTCCTCTGTCATGCTTGATGATTATCTGCTCTCAGAAATGCTATACAAGGTTGAGTTTTCTGCACCAGGCTTGTTTCCCTCCTCAGAGAGAAACACATAAAATACTGTGAGGTGGCATCCACAAGCACTGTAAGCAGTCTGTTGCCTAACCGTGGCTTTGAGGGCTTGGTGGCTGAAGCATTGGGGTTGAGCCATACCTGCTGCCTTTTGCCAGAAGCCTGTGTGGCATAACTGCAGTAGGTCTGTCACATACTGAGTTCCTCTCTAAGCCTTAGCTAGCCTGTGGGACATGCTCCTGAGGCTATTATTTGGGATAGCTCATCAGAATTACTAGATGGGGCAGGCATGAAACCCAAACTAGAGATGGGAAGGAGGCTGCTCTCTTGGGGTTTCCCAGTAGGGTAAGAAGAACAAAGAATACCTGTTGCTTTTAGCATTCATCTTGAAAAGAAGTTTTTGTGGGAGAAAAGAGAGAAGCTTCAGAGGAGAACCTGGAGAGGGGCACCTCTGTTTTTCCGCATTAGCAGGAGCAGATCTCACAGGTTATGTTCATACTGCCGTGCAGCAGCTGGTGTTGGGTGAACTCAGGACCAAATTAACTGACCGTCCACAGGTCCTTCCTTGGGGACAAATGTGAGATAGCCACGTGGCTATTCCCTGAGGGAAAGCTCAGGTCTCTCTGAGCTTTGACCACTCCCTGAGATGGCCTCGTCTGCTCTATCCTGAGGCCTGGCAGGCTCTGTGGCCCTTGGCTGCCCCATCAGCACCCACAGCAGCGACAGGCAGGATGCCCAGGAAGGCTGCTGGAAGGTAGGGCTGCCTGGTGCAAAAGCAATTTAAAAGAAACCTGCACTCAGGCCATATGGAGGCTACTTGCAGTGGAGGGTACAGAAATAAGGGGGTTTGGAGCCTGGGGCTGCATAGCCACAAAGCACTTGTGGAGCTACCATTGCACCTCCATCTTGTGATGGACTTAGGACTACCTGGTCAGATAAGAACCTGGGAATAAGCATGAGCTGTAGGTCACCATGTCCCCAGCCTCTGGACCTTGGAGGCTGTTGTACCACAGCTCTAGCAAGTGCCCTGGTTACTCCCTCTGTACAGACATGTGCCATCAGCTCTGGAGGTCTCTGTGCTGCCACAGGTGAGATGGTTGCCATGCCTGTGATACCAGACTTGGCTTCCAGTATCTTCCAGAATAGGGAGGAGTTAGCTTTGCAAGTTATTTCCAATTAGTAGCTGTGTTTGATCCCAGTGTGTTTCATTTCAGGACTGGGATACAGTTTCCATGCTGATAAACTTTCAAAACCTGGAAAACGCTTAAAATGTTTGCTGTTGACAACTTACTCTGGTCTTTGGATCCAAATCCAGTAATTTTCCTGTTAGTAATGCTTTGGGCCTTGGTCAGACTTGGATCCTGTAACAATGACTGATACTGTATCATGAGGGATGAGAAAGATGAACACAGCTGAGGAATGGATATGCTGTCAGGACTTTTATGGCTTCAGCTACAGTGTCCTGGATTTGTTTGTCTTTTTTATCAATATGAAAGCCAATCTACATTGGAACTAAAGATATGATGATGCAAGTTTTTCTTCCATAAATGTGTCATATCAAAATGTAATGCTTAAACTGTTTTGTACATTGCATGTATGTACACCCCACCTCCAGAAAGGAAAATACCTAAAACGCCTTAGCTTGCTTTTCATGCTCTCCTAAGTAATTCACATGAAAGGATGATAAAGTTCCACCATTCTTTGCTTTAAGCACTAGAATTAAAACTATATTGTTGTTTTGATGGTTTTCCCCCTCACCCAAAATACTCAACCTACTTTTGATCAGATAAAACGTTTCATTCATAAAGTATGTGGTGTTCATTTTTCAGTTCTCATTTTAGGCAAACTAATCTAAAAATAGTAGAACATTTTGAAAGATAAGATCTAGTTTTTGTCCCCTACATGTTTGAGGTTCTTTTCCCCTCATTTGAAACAGTGATAAGTCTGGCACAAAAACAAATCATCTCTGACTTGTACATATGTTTTTTGGCAGATGAAAATACTTAGCTGAGAAAGGTCTCCAGCTCACAAAGCATCTTCCTTGAGGCCGCTAACCAGGAGTGGCTACATTTAATAGCTCCTAAACTTCAGAGCCTGGTACTACAGGTAAGAAACAAGAGAGAGTAACTTTAAAACTATTTTGAAACTTAAAATGTTATAAGTAACTTCTACACTGTGGTCCCGAGCAGTGTTTTCTGTGCACTGACACACATGGTTACTCAAGAACTGAGCACTTGTTCCTGACATCAAGGCCTGCCACAGCCAAAATAGTAAGGACATTTACAATACAATGATGTAACCTTCTCCCATATTTTGTAAATGTGGTCATATGTTGCAACTTTCCTTGGTTTTTAATAGTAAAGCAGTGATGTTTGGCACACAGAGTCTATGCTGCAACATTAAAGCTCCTTCCTATCAGTTCAGCTGGTATTTCGTAACCTGGGGTAGAACTGTGTGTTCACATAGTTATTGCCCATGACTTACTCTGGGTACAACTTTCTGTTCCTCTATTTATTTTTTGAGAACAGAGCTGACCAGCACCACTCTTCTGCAATGGATGATGGCTTCATAGCCAATCTTGAAAGCAAAGGGAGGCATTGCTTCACCAGGACGTGGAGGGTTGTCCTAGTCATGGCCAAAACCTTGTGTCCCCCACAGACAGAACAAGATGAAGTATCCACAAGGATACCTTACGTGCATCTTTGTGCTGCCTCTGCACTCCTATTCTGGGGCCCAGAGGAAAGCTGGAGCTATTTTAACTTTGGACTTGTCTAGATGGGAAAAATTAATTAGAACAACAACAGTGCAATAGTCCCCTGTGCCTTCCCTGGCTTGGTTTATCCCAGTCTGGGAGCCGAGTTACTTCAGAATGCAAACCCCACTTGACATTCAAACCCTGTTTTATGAGATAATCATTCCCCCCCTGCAGACAGACCCATGCACAGTCCTCAGAGAGCTCTGGCAGCATGAAGCTGATGAATGTTATGCCTCTGCCCTCTCCCTTCTTCATGTCCTCTGCACTGGTTTGCAGGGACAAGCTAGTGAGGGTGGTTGGAGAGCCTAAAGCTTGGGGCAGGGAGAGGAGAGGATGGCTGTCAGCAAATGATAATGCGTTCTGGGTGTTTCCTGGATTGTGGTGTTGGAGCTGCTCTGATTTATGGCCAGCCTAAAGAGGCCTGCTAAGAAGCACCTCTTGTATTCCCCCCCACACACATGAACAAGGAACAAGCTTTCCAATTTCATTCTGGGACCCTTCCATGTTGTCTGGAAGTGAAGGAAAAAAAACAAACCCACAAACAAACAAAAAAACACACACACAAAAAAACACCCAAAACAACCAAACAAACAAAAAAGAAAAGAAAAAGAAAAAAAAAAAAAACCCACACATTGAGGGATAAAAGAAGTCAAGTAGTGGCAGTCAGGTCAGGTAAAGTCTTTGCCAGGCTGTAGTAATGAGACAGAAGACACGTTCCCCCTTTTCCCTGCCTTGTTTTAGTGTGTGCAGATCGCTGGCTAGCCTGGTAACTGGTAAAAGAGGAGGTAAAACCAAAATTGGACAAACCCTAGAGGGTTTGGGTTTTGTGTGGGTGTCACAAATGCCTCTTGCAGGTCCCCTGCAGCTCCATTAGTGATGTCAGTCCCTGCAGTGAAGAAACTGTAGAAATGCAGCTCCAGTGGTCAGCTCCTTGTATGAGACACATTCAAACTCTGTTTCTGGAGAGTGCCTTATGGGAAGAGCTAGGAGAGCTTCCACCCAACGCCACCTCTGCTGCTGCAGTGGAGACTTGCAGGAGCAGCAGAGTCTCACTGAAATCCCATTTCAGCTGGATCCTCTGCAAATCCCTCTCAAATGGAGGGAAATGCCGGGACAGTAATTGGCACGGAGCAGAAGCTTGGCTGTGCTAATGACTGAGAATACTGTGGGAGATATTAAGGGGCTGTTGTTAAGGTGCTACTAATAATTTTCATAATCATTTCTATTCCTATTTTCCCCCTGATGATCTGAAACTGCTGTGGGTCCTTTTAAAGCCATTCTGCCTGGTAATAGTTTATTGCTTTCTTGATAGGTTGCTTAGGGATAGCTAGGCAGCTTGTGCGTTTTATTTCCCCCTCTCTTCAAATAGTGAGAGCATTTTAATATTTCTTTGAGAAAAATGGATGTAATAAAATATGAATATCTCAGGCCCAATCATGCTGTAGTCGAAAGCTCTGCCTTGTGCAACTCTTCTGCTGGCTCTTCTAGTTGCTGTGCTCAGTAGAGAACGGGCAGCACCACTGACGCCGCAGCTTCTGGTAAACACCTCCTTGCTTCAACTACTGGAAAGCTTTGCTCATTTAGGAATGGAAGATGGAACCTATATGGACCTCTGTGGTCTCCACAGATGATTTTTTTGAATGAGTCGTTGCTGACGTGGGTAAAGTCACATGATGATGGCCCAAACTACCCTAGTACTGGGGTGACCAATAACAAGCATCATTTTGGATTATGATTTTCAAGGTTGGGTAAACACAGAGGTGATAGCAACACCACCACTGGAAACTAGCTGCACAGACCCACTAGAGAAGTGTGGTGGTTGTGACTTATCAGCACAAGACCAAACAGGAGTTGACTGAGTATGGATAAAGTCTGCACAAGGTTGTCCCAAGAGAAATGGCAAGTCCCCCATTTCTGAGCTGCTTGAAGCTGGAGTGGGCAGAGAAGTGGGAAGCACTGAGAAGCCTCAGTGGACATTGCCAGTGTTCCTTGCTAGCAGAAGCCTCCTTCCCTTGGAAAACGTAAGTCATGGGATGGGAACTCAACCATGGAACTGGGCTCTAGCTAGGAATTTTAAAGATTGCTTGTAAATGTGTAATGAAAAGTGTTCATGTGTATGAAAGAGTGAAGGAGGCATCTGTGACTTCTGGAAGGCATTGCCCTGTGGAAAAGATACAGCCTGAGCTTTTCGTTCCTGGCAAAGCCCCTTTAGGAGAAAGTGGAATTTTCCCTGCATAAACAACAATGTCTATATTTGTTTAAAAGAAAAAAAAAGTTAGCAAGGCAGCAGACACAGAGTCCTGATGAGGAAGAAAAACAGCATTGTGCCCAGGATACTGGGGAAACTGTTCAAACCCATTTCATCCTTAAGTAGAAACTGTCCCCTTGGTCTCACCAGTGGCAATGGTCGCTCAAGCCCAGGCTGGCTCTGGGATGAACAGCACGTGAGGTGGGGTTCGGGACCTGGTCCTGACTTCAATGAGAATTGTGGGTTCTTGGCACCTGCAAGGGATTGGCATTCAAGATGGGGAAAAAAATGACCAAGCAGGTTTGTTCAAGGGCATGTAGGAGGAACCATATTTCATTTGGAATAACTCTTCTTCCCCTACAGGGCAAAAAGCGCCCTGTGAGAGAACTAAAACTCCCTGTGAATAGGAGGAAGCTAAATGGAAGAACTACATCTGCTAGATTGCTCTTTGCCTTCTGTCAGGGGAAATGGAAAAAAAAAAAGAATAGAAGAAAAAAATACTGATTCAAGATTCATCAGGCCAAAGAGAGGTAGCACAAGTGGAAACGGGCCTCATTGGCCTAATAGTTAGACATCCAGGTGAGTAAGGGGGAGAACTCTGCTCTCTGCACCTGAGACTGAGTTTTAACCTGCAGCGGTTTCATGGAATGCACCTGCCTCCTTTTCTGCACTTCACTTAGAGGGCCAAGGTGGGAAGTGGGTGCTGGAAAACCTTCTGCAACAGAGTGCTCCTACCTGAGATCTCACCATGCAGATGAGAGACTTGTACATGAGGTGAAGCAGGAGCTGTTGCTCCAGCACCATTCCCTTTGGCCATGCTTCAGGAGGCCCAGCCTAGCCCTGGTTTTCCAGAAAGGAAGGTTATGGCCAGCAGCTTTCCAGAAGGACTGCAGGTTTTAGCCCTCATGTGTGTTACCTTTGGCCCCACGTGCACGTACCTGTGATGGGGCTGGGAGGGAAGGGTTAGTCAGTCCCAAGATACAGCGGTGGTGGCCTGGGAGGGATTCACCACTCAGTGTGACAGCTCCCTCCATTTCCAAACCACGCGTGCAGCTCGCCCAGCTCCCTCTCAGCTCTGGATTCCACTCTGCAGCCAAAGCGCTGAAGTTAAGTAATGTATAAACAAAACTGTTTTATTTTCTGGTTCTGCTCACAGTGCAAGAAAATAATGAACAAACGGGGGGTTTATATGCAGGCAGGCTTCAGCAGAACTAACTTGCACACTCATTTCAAGTCATGATACAGAAAATCATGACAAACCTTTTATATGAGAGCTATGGCCATTTTGCTAGCTGTTTAGAAACCATCCGGGGGGAAAAAAAGTCTTCGAAAGAATATGACCCTTTTCATGTGCAGAGATCTCATTATACTTGTTGACCTATTATGCATTATATTTTGTTAAGCTTATCTTTTACATCATAAATGCCAAGAGAGATAGATGCAGAAGGAAGAAAAATTATGGGATCTGATGCTTCTTCCCCAAACCATGGAATTATCTTAAAACGCTTCTATTCATAAACTTGTAATCTCAATTTGCACAGACCAAATGATCCCATTACTGGCCAATCTATTTTATTTACTTTTAATAGCTTCCCATATTATGTGGTTCCAGACTACACATCACATGGCACACATTGCAAATGTGCTCAAAGGTCATGCACCCCAGGCTGAATTTTTTGTTCTTCTTCCTTACAGGGACACCTTTTATTCCCTTTTTAGCATTTTGAGCATTCATGTGTCTAGCACATGAAGTACTGTTGCAGTCACATGTCAGTGTGACTACACATGGTTCAACTGGTGCTCCACTTCACACAGAGAAAAAGAGAAACATGAGACAAGATAAATAGTGATGGCTGAAATTGGTCAATTCTTTGTCAAATTTTGGATCATCCTTGGAGTCGACATCAAAAGGCTTTCTACTAGTGCTGTGAATATGTAAATTGCTTTTTAGTTCTTGCTTTGTTTTCAATTTCAGGAGGCTTTTTAAGCAAGAATATGAGAAGTTCCAGCATCTTGGTAACATTTATAGAGTACTGTAGCTTCAGAGTGCTGTACTGAACCTTCTTGAGAGCAAGATGTTGAGTTTTCATACCATACAATATGCTTCTGATCTTGTTCACTGCCAAATGTGGTCCTGCGTCACAAGAGTGCTGGCCCCCAACCTACTCATGGAGA
>NW_008611511.1:0-17453 GCF_000691845.1 Merops nubicus | reverse complement strand
AGAGTTTCAGCAGAATACAACCTTGGTGCTGCTAGTTGCATGCACAAGGGTGAGTGAGTGAATATTACACTAGGAGAGCAGCAGCCTTGTCAGAGAGGCTCAGTCTTAAAGTGTTTTATCTGGGGCCATCCAGAAACCTGTGGAGGAGTGGGAAACTGAAAAGAGAAGGGCTGAGTCCTGCAGCAGCCCTCTTCGTCCTTAGTGTAAGAACAGCCACCTTGGCTCTGGCCAGGGCCACAAATTCTGGGCTAATGAATGAACAGTGAAATGTCCAGGTTTGCACAAGTTATGAAGTCATTTCAATAGCCAAACACTACAGTGCTGGAAAGGAACTCCAGGAGGATGTCCCAACACAGTGCAAGTGGGAAAAAAAGGTGTCAAATGAGCATCAGTTTAATGTAAGGTTAACATACTCAAGGAAAAATAACCCAAACAAGGTGTATGTGATGCTAAACTCAGAAATTATTGTTACCAGGAAATGGATCTCAGAGTCATCGCCAGCAGCTCTCTGAGATCATCATCTTTGCGTGCAGTGACTGCTGAAAAAAAGCCAAAAAAGTGTAAGACACCATGAGAAAGGATACTGAGAAGAGAGCTTTGTTTTGCTGCTGAACAAAACCTTGGTGTACCCTTACCTCAGGCCCTGGGTGAGGTCTCTGATGAGGAGACTAGTCCCACTTGAGGACTAGTCAGTAGAGAGTGGCCCAGGGAGCTTCCTTACTGCTCAGGCAAGACAAGAAGTGCTTAAGTCAGTGGTAAAAGAAATGGGCAGGGTGTCCCCTCCTACAGGCCTAACACTGCAGGGAAGGGACCAGTAGAGATTGGCCAGGTTTACTTGATCCTCCTCCCACTGGTGGAGATAGAGCGTTGGGATAAGTGATCCATCATTTGCTCCTACCCTTTACCTGGTGGTGGCGGCCAACAGCTGAGACCTAAAGCGAGTGTAACAATGGTGTACAGTAGCCAGATGTTTCCCAAAATAGCCTCCTGGACACAGAGAACTGGTAGCTCACATGTTTCAATCCAGAGGTGTTGTTTTACTTAAGATGGGATGCTACTCTTTTTTTTTTTTTTTTTTTTTTTAATTTAAAAAAAAAAAAGGCAAAGAAGGCTTTGAAGTCAAACTTTGTTATTAGAGATAACATGGCAGCCATGGGTAGATGCCAACTGCAAGACTTTGATTGCTGGCTCATGAGAAAAGCTGGCAGCTGGAAGGGCAGGGAGGCATGTCCTGAAGGAGGTGAAAAATTTATCCAGGCTACTTTCAACAGCTTCTTTGACTCTGGGTGGCTGAGAAAACAGAGTGATGTTTTAATGTGTGCACCACAACAAAATATCTTTTAATAATTGTGTTCTGGGTCACATTGGGTTACAGCTTGGATTGCTGTGCTGACCCAACCCAGTGCAGGATACTTCTGCAAGACACGCTGCTGTCAGTTGCATGTATCAGGATCCTTCGTCCCTTCTGCATCATGAAATCCTTTTTTCTGCTGAGGGAGGAAAATAAGCAACTGCCTTCTTGTCTCTAGGTTGAAGCTAACCCTGATCACACACACAAGAGGCAACGAAGCTTCCAGTCTAACTGATGAAACTTCTGTGTTCAAGGAAAACAGATTGAAAATGAAACTTGTACAGACGAAGGTGACGATTAGAGCTCTGAAATCATAGCATGAGAAGGAAACCCAGGGGAAAAAAATTCATCATGACAAGCCATACATTGTTTCCTGAAAAATAAGGTATCTCCCCTTGTTAGGATCACAGCTCAAAGGCAGGTAGTATGTAGCACTACCATTTCAAGTGTAACATCTAAGGCCCAGAAAAATTTGTTGGTTTGAGTGGGTTTTTTTTGTCCCCTTTGTGCCAAATTCTGGCTCGGTGCAGGGGGTCATGGCTCTCCACACACTTGCAATCTCTTCATCAGTAGCATGAGACTAGTCTGTGGGCCAGCACTCACTGAGATGCATCCAGGCCTGCAGCAGTGACTGGTGTGAAGGGAGGAAGGCTGCGGGAGGTTTCTTTTCCTTCAGAAAGGCAAAGAAGGGTAAGGCTGAAGGACAACATCTGCAACTGCTCAGAGAAGACTAGGGCCATGCTGCAAGACACACATCCAACCCCTTTCAGCAACATTCATTTAGAAAGGCACATTCTCAAAAAAAAAATCCCATTCTTTTTCTTAAAATTATTAGCATGCTGCCAAACAAGGGCAACTACAATGAAAACAACAGCAAGACCTTGCCACAGTTTAGTGCAAAGAAATATCAGGAAGCCTAGGGGAAGCATCATTTTTTAAAAAGCTGCATTTTTTTGCTTCTAAAATACATGCTTAGGAGCAAATGTTTCCTGTTTTACTGCCTTTCTGGAAGGATGGAGAAGAGTATGAGCTAAAAGTTCAGACAGTAGGCTTCCTTGTACAGTACAGGATCAGGAACAGTTTTAGTCTTAACATGCTTCTGTTTTTCTTTATGTTCACACCTCAGTTTACACCCCGATTCACACCAGAGTGCAGAACTGCTAGTTTTCTCTCAGTGGCACAGCACAAAGACATTAACTAGAATTTATATCTAAACACGGAGGGGTTGTGTACAGTTAGTTTGGTTCCAGACCATCAGCCCATGCACTCTTGCACAATTTTCTCTAAGAAGCTCCCTGTGTAAGTCTGGCTGGGTTTGTGGTGTTTTTTTTTTTTTTTTTTCTCCATTTGTTTGTTTTGGCATTTTGTTTTTATCCTGCAGAGGTGGTGGGATGGACTAAGAAACACAAAAAGGAACTCCTCTGGAACTTTCCAAATTAAAAAGCACACACACACACACACCATCTTCTTCTTCAAGAGGTTTTAATGAAGACTCTCATTTTTAAACCTCTTACACTATACAACACATTTAAATGTACATCAAGCTCAGATAAAAAATAAAGCTTTCTTACAAAGTACATTTTTCCAAGCATTTTTTTTCCTTTTTTTTTTTTTTTTTTTTTTGCAGTAAAAATAGCTGCTACATAAATCCCTCCTGATCTTTGAAAAGGAGTCACAGTTATTTCCAAAAATAGAGTTCATATTTTAATCATACAGGATAAACTGCAGGAAGAAGAGACAAGTCAACTGAAAAAATAAGGCTTGTATATAAATTGTTTTTAAAAGGACATGCATAGAAGTTGAAAAACATATGCCATTTATAAAGGAAAAAAGGTAATTTTATCCATATTAATATTTTCATTCTGAGTTACAGAAGAAACCACAAACAGGCCCTTTATGTCCCAGAATATAACATTAGTTTCTTGTAAAAATGCCAAAATGCACAAAGAATTGCCAGCTTCAGTCTTGGCAAAATACTGAGCCAGCCCGCCCGCCCACCCCCCAACCCCCATTTCATGTTACAGGCATACCATATGCATGCATACAGAGCACTTATGCTGTCTTGGGCCAATTAAATATTTGCAGAAGTTTGTATATCCTAGACAAACATGAAAAGAAGAAAACAACCATTTGGTAAGTTTACATTCGTCCTATTTCGAAACACACATACAATTAATTTACACTATACAGTATCTGTTAAATAGGAATATTACAGTTTCAAAAAGAATCACAGAATATGTACAAACTGAATATTGAAATGGTATGATTTTCCTTCCCTTCTTTAAAGGGCTTTTTTTGTTGTTAACAGTTGCTACATCTGTTTTTGGAGACGGAGTGTTTATGTACCTATGCAGCACATTACTGGAGTAGTAATAATAATAAAACATGCTTTAGAACAAAACTAATATCGATTCTCCTTACTGCTCAATTAAAATAAATTAGTTGTTTGGGTGTTTTTTTAAATAAATTGTATGAGATAAGATGTAAGCAAGGACAATGGCATTTTAAAATATCTCAGCAATAGTTCTGCTGCATCACTGGTTTCTCATCCAACCTTTGGTTTTAAAGCCAACCCATTAGAACACGGCAGTGTAAGTAGCCAAAACGCTCTATACGGCAGTACAGGTAGTGGAGATGCTTAACCTGAGAGCATTTCCACGTCTTCACGACAGACCTACGGTCCCGTGCCGGCTTCCACGCCGCTCAAGTGCCCGACACGGCAACACCCGCAGCCGCTGACGAAATAAGGCCACTTCCTTCCAGCTCTCCCTGGTTACAAAATCAGTGAGGGTCCTTATTTCCCAACAGCGGCACCCATCTGAGCAGCCAGAGGAACAGAGTGCAGCTGGTTCCCAGGCGCGTGAGCCTCGCCCCGGCAGCACCGCGCTGCGGGGCTCAGTCCTCCGTGTCGGGCTGGACGCCCAGCATGGCATGCAGCTCCTCCGCCGCGTAGCCCAGCAGGTTCTGCAGGTCGCAGACGAAGCGGTACACGTAGCGCTTCCCCGACGTCTTGTGGATGATGTTCTTGTCGTAGTAGTAGCGCAGGCCTCGGCTCAGCTTCTCGTAGTTCATTTTTGGCTTGTTTTTCCTCCTTCCCCACCGCCGTGCTACCTGTCGGTCCACAAAGAAAGCAAAACGCAAAGGGTTTATTCAAGTCACGTTATTCCGGTCGGTGGCTGACACACACAGTTACTAAAACCCTTTCTCAGTCATGGCATTTTATTCACTTTGGACATCCCAGACTCAGATAAGAGTTAGTGACTGACCCCACAACTGAACGTGCTCTGAGACAATTAGCAGCAGCAAATATCAGTGAAAAGGACACCTGTTTGTGGTGCATGGGTCAAAATCTGTTTAAGGAGATCAAGTTTATGGGAAATATAGTCTCCTCTCTCAAGAAGCCATTAATTTGCTATTGAGTAGCATGGGACAGCTCTTCAACTGGAAGTTGAATGATATGAAGGTCCTTGGAGTTAATGATTTCCCCTTTTTTTATTTAATAAAGGCTTCAGTGGACTTTATATCACATCTCTTAATGCAATCACTTTCCTGTTGAAAACTATATCAAAAAATGAAATGCATTCTCTTTATTTTTAATGACTGAAGCTGTAAGTTCCTCAAATATTTCACAAGTAGCACTACCGTATTTGCTATGTATCCAGAAGAACAGCAATATACAGCATGCATTTTCCCCATGCCTTCATTCAATCCCAGGAATTCTTGATTCAACTACATTCAGAAAACTAATCTACAGTATTACACTGTCAAGAGAACTAACTTTGTACACCACTTATAAGTTTTAAGCTATACAATGTGTTCTCCTAACTACAAGCAAATGCTGATATCTTCGAGTGGAAGGAGAGGGGAGAACATCCCCCAGCCACCCTCGCTGTACAACAGCGCATTTGCAGATGAAGAGATTTCAGCAAGTGTCTGACCATGGAAATGTTTTGTATTTAAGAGTAGGCCCACAGATTGCAGATCAGACCCTCAATCTTTCTGTTCATCACAATTAGCCACATACCTCATCTGGGTCAGCAAGTTTAAACTCCCATCCATCTCCTGTCCAGCTAATGAATGACTGACAGGACTTGTCAGTCAGTAACTCCAGAAGGAATTGCCATAGCTGAATAGGTCCGCTACCTGTTGAGACAAGGTGGAGAGAAACTACAATTAATGCTTCTGCAGGCTCATACCGCAACCAAGGTATATGACATACACATATCACAGGATAGGTCTTCTAATTATTCTGATTTACCCCTTTGTTTTTTGGTGGTAGGGTTTTTTGTTTGTTTGTTTGTTTTAATATATCAGAAAGAAACCTAAGGTTTTTCTCTGTAAAACAAATCTGCTCCTAAACAAATTAAAATTAAAACAAGTCAGCTTTTTCACAGAAACATAGGATTTGGCACAAGCTATGCCTTTCTCTTTCGTATGGATCCCTTAGCCCTCACTCCCACCTCCCATCAGCTGCATTTCAAGCTCCAGGGCTTGTCCTGCAGTCCTCAGCTTGGCAAAGGTTTTCAAGGAAAAAAACTATTTCAGTAAGGGCTACAGGAACAAGGTCTTAACAGGCAGGCCAACACTTGCAGAAACTCCCAGCTGTGGGGAAAATTTGTCCAAGTTTCCCTCTTTTTCAAACAGATCAAAAAGTGCATTTGATTTTTATGTGCTCTGACCTGCCTGTTCTGGCTTTAGATGGATAGTCCTAAGAGACTTTCTTCTGTTACACTGAAACTCTTCCCCAGTAGTCGTCTCTGAGTAAGTTGTAAGGCACACCTTACAACTACACAACTTCATCACCGTCGTACACATCTATACAGAATATTGCTGTTACATAAGAAGAGGAATGACCATTTTGGTTCACGACTTACCAGTAAAGCCAGCTAGAATTGCTGCCGGTATAACTGGTTTCCCTTGCTCTACAGGATCACTTCGTTCTTGAATATAGTCTTTGAAAGACATTGTAGGTTTGTTCAGACACAAGGACTGGCTACAGTCATCTTCAAAACTCTCATAGGATGGCACACGCTGTAAATCCACTAACGAGGACTGGCTGTTCCAGGACTGCAACATCGAATCTGAGCTTTCGTAACTTTCTGCACCGCTGTCACTAGATTCGTGTTCTCTGAGCTTACCTTTATAAAACAAAACAAAAAGCAGTGTTGTTTTTACCTCCCCTTCATTCTAGTTTGCATATATAAATCATGCAAAGGAGGAAAAGACATACAGAATATAGCCTTGGACCTACAGTTATCATGCAGATAATGACTCACCAGAATTATCTATCAGGAGGTTCAGGTTGCTTCTTGGGAAATCTTGATTTACTGCACAGTAGTTCACACCAACAGCATCTGCTTGGGATTTAGGGAACAATGAAAACTCTTGTTCTGGACTGAGAAGATTTGGTCCTGTAGGAGTCTGACAGACATCAGTCAGGAGACTGGGTTTGGGATAACTGAGGGTTTTAGTGTATCCAGACATTTGCATACCATAGGAGTTCTGATCTACATTAACAGCTGAAGAAAGAAATAAAATAATTAATTAGATTATTTTCCCTGCAGACTCAGACTAATACACCTGAAAAATCTGACTAAGAGTGTGATAGATGCTACAGACCTACTGGAATGGTTACTGAAGTCAGTGAGAAGATCCCCACCTAAGGGGCCCCAAACCAGATTCTGTAAATCTCCCTCTGTAACTTGCTGACCATAAATACATCTATTGTTCATTCTTCAAGGAAACTACAGGGCTACAGAAAAAGCTGGAGAAGCTGAAGTGGTTCTGAGTAAGGCCCTCATCATTAAGCAGTGTAATAAAGGTTGAGTTGGAGATTAACTGTGGTAGAATGAAATACAACACCAATCAAACAGTCTGAGGGAGCTAGTGCTGTGTCACACACACTTTCAAAAGCTCTATTACGCTTCCACAGTCTTCACAAAGGCCTAAACATAACTCTTACTGCTCCCCAGTGATGCTAGTTTTTGATTCGGTTTGCTAGAGGGAGGAGCAGTCATTCTGCTCCACAGATGTAGGTTTTGGCAAACCAAGAGGAAATTTGATTTTCTTAAAGCCTTTGCTCTTCAAAAGATTTCCGATATGAATTAGATGATGATTAAACAATACTAGGAAAGAAGGTTGTAGCAATTGAAGTCAAGTGTTCTCTTCAATCAGAGTAATTATGCTGGTGGGTTTTTTTTGGTTTTTAACCTGGGATCTGTGACAGGCCTAGTATAAACTGAGATACTAAAAAATGTCAGATTTCTTAAAATACTTACTTAAGGAATTATTATTGATCCAATGAGGAACTGAGGTGAGATGAGAGTTCTCCACATATTGATCCTGTGTTTTCTCTTGGCTGTCTGAGAAAAGGAGAAAAATAAAAAACAAAATTTAGGTTTATAGTTTTAAGGTCTGACCTGTACGCCATGAAAAGCTTCTGACTCTCTTGCGTATTTTGGGGTCATGATTCATATGAATTTTACTAATGCTCTTCATTGCATTCTCTCACTTGAAAAAAAACACCCCAAAAAAATCTAACCTCCATTAGGGTTGAAAAACATCATACCAGTTGAACTTTAACATAAAATTTAGAAAGAACAATAATTGCAGTGTGTTTTAAGGTCCAAGTCCTTAATGTACACAGCCATTGAACATTACATTCCAAACACAACAAGACTTGTGGGGCACTGCAGGTAGACTTTTACCAGCACTGTTCACCTAAGACATGTCTAGGTGTCTTTGGCTTCTTTACATTCATTCACTGAATTACCTCAAAACACTACATTAAATAAACAAACCCAAAAACTTGTAGTAAGAAGTGAAAAAATCTGGTCCAACTCTTTATTACAGAAGCCTTACCCTAATCTCATTTATTTTAGTGATTATTCCAAATAAAACTTGACTGCAATAGGCACTCAGAACACAGAATGATTTCTGCAGATACCTACGTGTGCACTTTGCGCACCAAGGATGTATTAATAGTTCTAAGAATGCTTTTATTAACCAAGTTTTAAAGTCGATTTTGAGTTTACGTAAGTAATAGAAGCCCTTCGTAGAGAAACAAGCGTTGAAAGAATCCTGCTTCTGTTCTAAAAGCCCTACAACAAAAGCTCTTTCAGGCTCTGTAACTACCTTTTATCATCTGTTCCAGGTGTTCCCATAGAATATCACCCACATAGTCAGGTGCCAGTTCCAGGAAACGCTCCTTGCCTAGATTGCACAAGTCTTGGCCGCTCATAAGAAACTGATGGAAATTCACATTTGCCAAGCTAAATTCATTGGTAGCCCATGAAAGCCACTGGCAAACTTGTTGTTCAGTCCACAGCCAGGGATCTGTAACACAAAAAGCATCCAGCATTTAGAGATAACTCCTGACATTGTCAAATGAACTTAATTAGAAGGCAGTGAATAAAAAAAAAATTTGTTTACCCAAGTTACATAGTTCTGAATGCATTCAGAATGAATGTATTGTTGATTTAAAAATGAAACAAAACAAAAAACAGTCCTTTATTTTCCTTCTGTATTCACTTTTAACCATAGGTATCCTCAGCTTACTTGATTCTCTCTTATGCTGCCAAAGCACGAGCTCTCCATGCACCCATTTTTAATACCAGCAAGTCTGCTCTTTCCAAGTCAAGCTGTGCCAGATTCACATAGGATCCATTCTTGTATTTCCTACTGACATCATTCTTTCTCTTTTGAAAGAGCCGCTATTCAGCCTCCTCCTTAGCATTAAAAAAAAAAAAAAAAAAAAGAGAGCTTATAAATAGAAAACACTTACTATTTGGGATACCCAGCCGACACTGTTCCTTTGTGAAACCACTGAAAGTATCTTTCAAGGCCTGACTCATCACAGCCTTACTGCACGGGGTTAAGAGAGGCAATTCACAGTTGTTCGACTCTGCAAGAAAGAAAAGGGGTGGAGGGGAAAAAAGAAGATACATTAACTTTTAGGCCAGTGAAAGAAGTGACAGGATTTTGCTGTGCTATTTGAAAAATAAGAACAGGATGCCAGAAATTATCTATTTTAAAAACAGAAACAAACAGTGTAGATCCAGTTTCTGATATATTAAGTCTTTAATATCAGCACCAAAAACCTCTGTGCTACTGGTTTGATAAAATTACATCACACTATATTAAAGCTTTGCAGCTTTCCATGATAATAAATCTTCATTTGCTCCTAGTAGTTACATAAATTGCCTTTGTTGCAGGGAAACATTACTGTTTGTTTTGTTTTTTGTTTTTTTTTTTAAAGGAAATATGAGACTGCTCATTCCAATTTTGTCACCTCTCGTTTGACTTTGGACTTCCTTATAACTCGAGTCTTCATTTAGTTTGAGAGCTAGGTAACTGATAGTAGTGTTGTGAAGAACCATCTTGTGCTATTTCACAACACCTTCCAATGGACTGTACTTCAGACTTTCCCACAAGTCTCTCCATCATGCAAATACATCTTGTGTGAGAGTAATCTACTGTCTGAACCAAGTAAGTGTGACTGGTAACAAGCTGGTACCCAGGAGCTAAATAATGCAACAAAATCCAAAGTCAACACCATTCTATGCCAGTATAAATTACTAATCTGCTTAACTGATTTTTAAATTTGCAAGTAGATAACATTTTAAGGACAAATCTGGCTTCCACTCAGCTTTTCTCATTGGAAAATTTTCACCAGAAGATGCCCCATTTTACTCTGAAAAAAGAATTTCTGAGTTGGAGAAAGCCAACTACACTGCCTAGATGTTTCACAGTAGGAAATCTTTCAGTGATATTTTGTGATTGGCGTCATTAAGCTAAAGGTAATCTGAAGACAATTTAACCAATTTGCTTAGGCATCCCTATACATTTGAGAGTCTATGAGAACTCACATGCAGGTTGCTTCAGAAGGAACTCTGCTGTCTTAGAGGCATATATAACAGTCACAGGGTATATAAAGGTGATGAACTTGGCAGACTCCAAGTCAGTTCATAAAGCTGTTTGGCTCTTCTTGTTCTTCTAGACTACCCACAGGCTCCACTTGACCCAGCAAGTGGAGCTCATTACCAGCCTGTGCCTAACTTCTGTTTTTACCACACCCATGCTCAATATCTGCTAGGACTTGCTCTGCTGACCAGAATGGGTGACTGATTAGAGAACAAAGCAGTGCTGGTTTTCAGAGGTTTGAGGATTTCCCCCCCCCCTTCCCTACCAGAAGATAAAGGCACCATCAGGTAAAATATCCACATTTTGGACAAAGCTCCCTGTCTTGTCAGGGATTTTACACAAGGATTTGCAGAGACGTCTTAGTAGGTACTGCCCTGCACCCCAAAAAAAACCCAAAAAAAACCAAAAAAAAAAACCCTGTAAACTTCCCCACCCGTTTTTTTAAGGTATGGAGTTAAAATATATTGGGATTTAACACCAAAGGGTCAAGAAAGGAGATTGCAGAATACTTGTGTTTTAATTATGGTTGAGATGTCGCAAGTTTAAATACACAGAATTTTTTCCTTTTTTTTTTTTTTTAAACACTGTTAGTTTTGCTTCAAATACCTACTAAGGCTGCTTCCATGGACAGTCAGTTTATTAGGCTACTGAATTCCAGCTCCCATTCCTCTTCAAAATATAGAACAGCAACTACCCACAGAGCAACTCACATGGATAAAATTCAAGCATGTACACAGAAGTCTTTGTAGTAAAACTTCTTTTTAGGGAAACCCGTATTGCACTTGTAATAAGAGTACAGTCATGAAGTGTTAGACCTCACAAATTTCTTGCTGATCTGCTGACTGGACTAAGAAACAAAGTTAAGATTTACCATAAGAAGTAGAATCAAATCCTGTTGGCACTTCTTGAAGTGTTTGCTCTTCATTTAATGAGAAAAAATATCCAGAAAAGAGGGAGTTTGAGCTCTCAAAGGTGTCAAATGCTGGTTGTCGCTGCAAAGCAAAAGAATAAATAAAAAACAATGTGAGCATTTTGCTAGAGCACTGTCAACCTCATTGCTAGGAAGTAGCTGGGTTAAGTTTCCTAAATTTGGAGAACATGCACAACCACTATCTTGAATCAAATAACTTGTGCCTTTGAAATATAAACACAACGATAGCATAGCTTCTTGTACATGCATACAAAACAACAAACATTCAGACCACAGTGCTAGGCAGGTGGCATGTTCTGTACAGCACAGCAGGTACAGTAAAGCCAAGTAAGGATATTCTTAGTTTTCCTATAATTGTGGCTTTTAACAATAAAAATGCACGTGTGTGTATGTGTAGTTATTTATGGGTATATTTTAAAGAAACCCTTATTTCCTTAACCCTTTAAATTGACTATCTACTTGATGGATGAGCACTTGATAGCAGATGCAGGATCAGTAAATTATGAAAAAGCAAGTGCCAGTAGAAGACCTACAGTAAGTTTATACTTTTTTTTTTTTTTAATATCAACTACATCACTTGAAGCTATGCAGATAGTTTTACAGGACTTGAAGAAAGATTTTACTCCTCTGCTGTGACCTTTATACTTCTGAGTTACTCTATTTGCCAGCTACCACATTTTTGCAGTCTTTCAAGTGCTCAAATGCTCAGTAAAACACTGCTAATTTCATTACATGGAAAGGAATAAACAGGACTGATAAAAATGTTTCAGATAAGAGTGTATTCTACTGATATATTGGCAATATTTAATAAATATTGTTGTATTTTGGAAACCTAACTTCTATCAAACTTGAAACAAATTTGACAATTGTGTGACAAACTTGACAGTTGTGACAACTTGACAGTTGATCAACATGTCAATTGTGTGAGCTAGAAATACTAGTACTTTTACTAGATACCCCAGCCACACTTGTTAACATTCTCTCTGCCACCTGAAAACTGAGGAGGAGATAACTTTCAAAACAACTTATGCAACTTGCCTGCTAGTCACAAGGAAACTGTATCAGTAATATCTAGATGGATGGATGGATAAAAGTTGCCCCCCCGAGATTTTTAAAAGCACCTCACAGAGCTTTGTTCTTGAAAGCTACAGTTTGCTCATGGCAGCTACTGCAGCTCAGGGAGTTGGAGACAAAGGCAACCTACAAATGCTTGTTTGCTTTAGGCATCCTCTGGTCTGCCAGCTTATGCCAAGGTAGGCAATTTAGCCAAGGACCAGGGAAAGGTTTTTCAGGGCAGTATTTATGTGTGATGCAAAAGCAACCTGAACTATGTTTCTGGAATCGAGAAAAATGAATATTAATATTTCCTCACATTTCCCAACTTTTCTTTTTGTGTCACCACAAAGTGTCAAGTGGCTTGCAGTCTTTCTGCACCAGTTGTCTTTTATGTGCTGTGCGTCACCTTCCTCCCCAAACTATATTAACTCTTGTAAGAAACAAGGAACCATAATTTTTTTAGTTGTATTTTATAACAAGTTACAGCGCATCTTTATACATATATTATGAAAGCATACACTCCACAGAAGCAGCATCTGTTAAAGTAAGCAATGCTATGTCTTGGATAACTGGGTTCAGAAATCATTGGCCAGCAGAGACAAACAGTATGGTTGGTTCAGGTGCCCCACAAAACTATAGTCAAAGTTATCCCTTGAAAAAACTCACATCCAAATGAAGCAAGTTAATAACAATTGCCCAATCTGCTAGTAAAAGATTCTTTATACATTACTAGATAAAAGCACTGACTCATTGCCAGTACCTAAAAGAAAGGGCAAGTTCTTTCAACATTATCTGGAAACTCCTGCATTTTGTGTAAATAGCTGACCCTTATCCTGAGTCACTGGAAAAAATGTTGTGGCATGTGAATGAGTAAAATCCATACTGTGCTAGTTTCATACTTCAGAAAAGACAAAATTAATGTTTAAGCAGGTTCTTGATTTAATAGTAGTAGAACAAAAAAAAAAAAAAATAAAAATTCTGCTTGCCCTGCCAGTTATGCAATCATTTTATTTGGCTTTTCAACATATCTAAGAGTAATTATTACAGAACAAATTAAAAAGAAATGTGAAGAGATACCAAATAGTAGAATACAGGTCTCCAGTTCGACTTAATTATATGACAACTGAATAGTGTATAATTGCTTAGAACAACTACTGTGTTATAGAGCACACAGCTGTTAAGATCAGGGATCTCTTGTGGATTTTGTTGTCATTATGGGCAGAAGAGAAAGCTAACAGGGGACATAAAATGTCAGAGAAGTTAGGATACCAGAGTCTCACTAACTCATTCTTCAAAACATGGACATTCCTCAAAGTTAATGAGAGGACAAAGTGTCTTCCTAACCTTTATTTGGTTTATATTAATCAATGCCATGTAAAAAATTGACAATGGAATTAAAGAGCAACTTGCATGAATGGAGAGGAGGGAAGCTCTTAAAGACTGAGTCTTTATAGTCTGCTTCTCATTTGTCCTCGGTTTCTAAGTTCCTTTCAAAACAAAGGAACAGACTCAGTCTGCCTAAAGATAAAACATATTAATAACCACCTTCAGTTTCTCACAATTCATTGGACTTCAATTTCACACAGTTGTATGTAGTAAGTGAATAACCTACTTTGTTTTTCATACAGTGCTCTTGAGTGACACCCACCAGTCCTACCAGTCATATCAGCCCTCTGCCAGTCTCACCAAGTTAAAAGATATAAAGACCACACCTACTGCCAATCCTATAATCTTTATTTAGGCAAAAGTTCCACCAATTCAAACTAATTTGAGCTGAGTTCTTGTCTACCTCCTACTTTCAAATTCTTAGGACTTGGGAGATGGAGGGAGAGAGTCTCCTTCGAGGCAAGAGAGCTGGGGTATGAGATTGACATGTTCCTATTCCGGTTCTGCTTTTCAAATCTCTACTGAACTCGGTGGGAATATTCTAGAAGATTAGAGGTCACAAGCAAGCAATTAAAGCCTGAACATCTGTGTTCACCTTGGCATGGTTATACAATTCCTGCGCTGGCATTAATAAAAGGACAATAAATTCATTAGCTGTGAGATGCCTCAGTTGGGTTTAAAGGTGACAGCTCAAGAGTACTCACCTTGAGCATTCCTCTGTACATGTTAGACACAGGAGCTACTTGATCCATGCTCCTGATCCCAAAATCACTCATCTGAAAAAAAACCAAGAAGGGTCTCATGAAAAACGCTGCTACGGAATAAGCAAGCACGTTAACAGAGTCACCTCACTGCTTCAGTACAGCCCACAGAACAGCTCTCTGAATGAGATACAGGGAAAGCTTTCCTTCTCATTGCTCACATCCCACCCACACAGGGCATAATTCCCCTCTTGCTTAAGCAGCTTTTTAACTGGAAGACCTTTCACAGGCATCACTGCTGTTAAAGTTTTACGAAATGAGCTTAAACAAGAGGATGGCTAGCTTCCGATACCCAGTGTGAGGGCTTTTAGTGCCTTACTCCGATAGTTTGAAAAGCCTACAGAGATCTTTTGTCCACCAAGTATCTATCAATTTGAGATTTTTTTCCAACTTTACCCCCTTATATTAAACATTCAGATTTACATTATTTTTTTTACTGTATCCTTGCTCACATGCCATGATTCACTCGGGACTTCAGCTTTCAAAGGAAGGAAGGGAAGCGACAGAGTGCTCACCGCTCAGCTCAGCAGCTTCACACACCAACATTCACTCCTTTCACCCTTCTATGAATAATCACTGAAGCCAATACCCAGCATTAGGAACTCGTTTCCTTTTCCAGGCAAAGCACCTGAAACCATGTTATCTTGCACATTTTGTAAACACGAGATTAGCGTATTTATAAAGCTTTAGAGGGCCTAAGTTTTAATTGAAAAGGGTCTATGAAGTACAATGCCCTTTTTAAAGAGCTGACAATGGGACCACCATCAGTATCTGCTACCAAAGTCAAAGCTACATAATATCGCCTGTATTACCAGGAACAGGGTCTCGGAGAACAAGTTAAACAGGCCTCACTATATACCACTTAAGGAAAAGAGTGATAAGATTCTTATCCTTTTACTGAGCTACGAGAGAGATCAAACATAAGGAATAAAGCCAGTTTTATGGCCATTGTTCAGGTTATCGTGATGCTGTAATTCAGGTGCCGGTAAATGATACCTTATCAGACTATGCTGCGGCAAGTTGTTTCTCAACTATTTTCCTTCTGCTTTTTCATAGCATTAGGCTAAATTCTCTGGCTCCACAAAAACTGTCTGAAAACATGCATTTCTATTTAAGCAGCCACAAAGAACACTATAAATATTTCCACAAAATTGTGATCTCTTCTTACAATCAAGTTTTCTCATTAGCCATGTTAACACAAAGAAAAATCAAAATATAATCTTAAACTCAGAAAAAAATAGCAAATTAGGATCTTAACAAAATAAACCCAGCTTCTTAAAATGACAACACATTCAAAAGCCATCCATATAAGTGAAGAGGAAAATAAAAATCTTAAACAGCCAAAAACAAGGAACCCTTTCATCCTCTTAAATAGCTAATCACATAAAAATCAGTAGTCCTTAACCTGAAAGGCCCATTTCAACTGCACTGTTACCAGATGTATGTGGCTTATCACGGAAATAAATCAACTGACTATGAAAGGAATATTCAACTTACACTTCACTAATGTTACCCAAAAGTACAATCTACTGAATTGCGGTTTTCCCCTTAAAGAGTGTATACAAATATTTGATCTAAATTACACATCTCATTGAGCAGCAAAGAATTTTACACAGTATGAGTCTCACTCAGCAAGCATCCTGATCTTTTAATTAAATTTGCCACAGTTTAAACAACTGTTTATCCCTGCATTTGGCTGAGCCTTTAAAAAAAGGATATAGCAATTTTTAACACCCTTTGTTTTGCCTTTGAAACATGCTCCGGTGTCTAGGGATAACTAGCTGTAAGCCTTACCAATTGGAACGTATTTGTGAAAACACTATACATGTCTTCAGGAAGTTTAGGTCTGATTTCCATGTAGGGCCACAAAAAAGATTTCTGATGCTTTCAGGTGCAATCCTGGCTGCTACGCAAATCCTGCTAGAAACCTCCCCATTGACTGAAAGGACTGGGATTCTCTCCTTCCTGGGGTTTGGTTTTTTTGTTTGTTTTGTTTGTTTGTTTCTTTAGAAATGTTTAGGGTCCTAAGACAAAAGGTTTATATGATGTCTACATTACATGGCATTGCTTATTAACCCCAGTCACTATTCTTTATGCTGGCTGCTTGTTTGTTATGCAGCCTTGCCTGTGCACTATACACAGCTTAGGAAAAACTAGGCATTGAGCTCCAGTCTGATAATATATGAAGGTCCTATAATGTTTTGGAACACTCCAGTTTTTCTTTCTCCAACCAAATTTCACGTTGTTACGAATTTCTATAGGCTTTGCTTGTTGCACATCAGCTTTTCCCCCCATCTGCAACACAAGCTGCCAGCCCTGAGATCTGAAACCCTTACAGAGATATGAAGACAAGCAGAGATGAAAAGGCAATATGGCTTTTCACAACACAAGGGGTTAAAGCTGGCTTTCTGCTGGACTTGGAAAGCTGCTGTTTAAGTTCAGAAAAGCCACTACGACGACACAGCACGGTGTGACTGGGCCTCACCTCCAGCTCCTCCACTAATGCTGATGACTGCTACTTGCCAGCTATAATTGGTTTAACTGGCAGGACACCTTCTTCAACACCCCCGCATAGCTGAGTGGGTGAACCAGAACAGGGTCAACAGGATCAGGCACTTATTAACTAATACTCCCGAATTCTGATCAACTTCTTTTCAAGCAACAGCCAGGTGTTTGTGTGCAGCTGGATTCAGCTGGGAATCACTCACATGGAGAACTAAAAAGCACTTTAGTGTCCACGACGTATCCACACAGCTTTTCTTCGTTTCAATGTTGTTTTTTAATGGTGAACTCGGGCTGCTGACAGCCGAAGTTCTGCATCAATAGGTTAACAGGGACAAGCGCTGCCGATCCCCCGCGCAGCCCGCAGGCTCCCCAAGCACCGACGGCAGATAGCCGAGTGCTGGCGTGACTTTTCACACATATGACACACTCGCCCACATAAAAGTTAGATGGAGAGATCATACATCCCAACAGTTTTTTTTAAGTCCCTTTAAAGTGCTAACCAAACCCAGCGCGCGCTGCCCGTTCCATTAACCCTTCCCCG
>NW_008611510.1:0-7756 GCF_000691845.1 Merops nubicus | reverse complement strand
CGCCATCCAGCGGCGAGGGGAGCGGCGCTCTGCAGGGCGGAGCTGGGGACGGGGGGTGGACCTTCAGGGGGCTTCGGATTTCATAGGGCTTCGGGGACAACGTAAGTGAGGGACCTGTCGAACGCCAAGGCCCAAGGTTTCGCTGTTGTTTGGGTTGGGTTTTTTGTGGTGTTGTGTGTGTGTGTGCGCGTGCATGTGTGGCTTTTTTAAAATTTCAGGGTTTTTTTTTCCCCCATGAAATTAGTTTTAGAACATGGAATGGTAAAAATACCGTGCTTGTTGAAGTTCTTTGCACCAGGATATTTAAAGAGACAAGGGATCAGCAGGAGTCGGGCTGTGCTGCTTACAGTCATGCTAGCATGTAGGTCACCTCTGTGGTTTTCAGCTTCACAGCATAAAAAGCCCTTGGCGCATCTATTGCAGAGGCGGCTTCCTGTGTATACACAGATGTCCTGGGTGCTGTAACTGTTGCCTGATGTAAATGAAGAGGTTTTCGTTTTACTGTGCATATATATGGTTAGGAGATTATCACTGTAGAGCAATAGCTTTCCTTGGCCTATTACTTTATAGATATGCCAAAGATGTAAATGTCTTCATCCACAAAAGGTTTCTCTACTGAATTAGGAGTGACCTCAAATGCGGAAAAGATTATCTCTTGTAAGCCTACTGCTTAGAATCTTTCTTAATGAACTTCATTGTTTTCCTTCTTGGCCTTCTCCACCCCATTTGGGAAGGTGTGTTAATCTCTGTGGTGAGGTTCTGGCACCAGAGCAAACCCCCGCACCGCTGCCTGCATCCCATAATTATGACTCCTCTTCTGTACATCCTTATGTTTCCACTCTTGCAGATTCTCCTCTTCACACTTCTTCTTGTAGAAAGAAAAATCAAATAAGTTTTGCAGAGCTTTGGTGCTCCAGCAGCGTTACTGCTCTAGAAAGCTTCTAGGTAAAACAAATGGAACAATAATATCCATATAGATATGCTTTGCATTTGTGCATTGCCACCAGCTTCAACCACACAGCTTTTTTGTTCCCTTGCATAAACATTAAGAAACAATTGTTGCTTCTTACCTGTTTATTCACTGTCAATAAATCTTGTTTCCCTTAGGGCTAGATAGTACAACTGTAGTATTTCTGCACTTTTATTCCTGGTAACAGCTATGATCTTCCTTGTTGTCCCTCCTGCCAGAACAGCTTCCCTCTTAGGCAGCAGTATTTTCTCCTGGAGGCAGTTGAAGTGGAACTTTCTGCTTCTGTCCAGACACCTCCAACAAAGTCACAGTGTCCTGTTTGCAGTGAAGAGCTTGCAGGGGTAAAGAAAGAGCTGGAAAAGTGGAGGAACAAGCATTACATAGCCAAAAAGTTTGCAAGAATTGCAACAGATCTTTGTAGCACCACATTTTAGCAGTGGCTAGGTTGGAGTTCAATTGAAAACAGGCATGACTTGGTAAAGGCTTTTTGTTAATACTCTCCTCTTGTTTTTGGGACAAGTCAGTGAGATCAGAACAAAAAACCAGGGTGTCCAGCCAGCTCAGCAATGGAGGAAGGGCAATTAAAAGTGTGAAGGAGACTGAAGGGAGCGTTTCACCATGCATTTCTACCTTCAAAGCTCGGGTTCTTTTACTTCGTGACCTCTACAGCTGATTTGAATGGCTCTCCCGGTTCAATTCTTGAGCTGAATTAGGCCAATAGTCCACAGCTGGGTTTATGGAATAAAAATTTAAGCCAAAAATGGTCCTGGAAAAATTCCAAAGTTCAGAAAACCTAAGAATAGAAGAGACAAACAGCAAGACCAAAAAGACTTTGCATAACAATGCATTTATTTAAAATGGAACTGGTGTGTTTGACTTTGCTTTGCTGTCCTCTACTCTCTTCCTTCTCAGAGGGCTCAGTTTTTCAGAGCTGAGCTGTTACATTTCTAGGGTCCGAAATCCGGGAACGTAAAAAGAGCCATATTTTAAACGCAGTGGTCCATGTTAGGCATGCGTCCATAGGCTAAGGGAAGCTGAGCAACAGTCCTTTTTGTTGTTATTGGTGGTGGTTTCAAACACAGAGGTTTAGCTGAGAACCACTAAACAACCAGTGTTGCTGGTGCTCATAGGAGTATTTACTGCAATAAGTAAATAACACTTCATTTACTAAAAGGGTACCAAGAAGTCCATGTTGGCAATGAATACAAAAACAAGTCTTAAGGGGGTTAGAGAGAGGAATGAAGAAGATTTGACAGTATAAATTAATTTTCAATGCCAAAATTCAGTGTATGTTACTTTCTTTTGGTGAAAAGCTTAGACTCTAGTCACTTGCAACTTAAATATGTCCCCTTGTATGAACCAAATTAAATAAAAATTAAAAAATAGGGTGACCTATAGTCTGGGGAGCACTCTGCTTCCATCCTGTTTCAGAATTACAGACCTGTGCTGTGAACTCTTCACAATGTGCTGTTATACTGGTATATATACTGTTATGCTGTTATAATGGTACCGTTACTCTTGCTCTTCTCTAGGGAAATTCCAGTCCCTCCAATGCTGGAAGGAGAAGTCAAGGTAGCAGGATAGAAAATAAAAGTATATTTAAACATTTAGGGTTGTAAGCTCCCAGTTCAATGCCACTACTATAAAAATCCATGCTGTAAAACCCTGTGGTGTGGAGCGATGGCAGGATTGTTTTGTAGCAATGCATTAGTCTTGTTGCTTGGATGTTACATAAAGTCCCTTCCCCCTCCTCTTTGCTGACAAATAAGATTTTATATACCAGGGATCAGGAATCCTCTGGTCATGTACTCCAAGCATTTCTGGCTCACAGCTGTTTTGGAATGGAGGTGAGGAGAGAGGGAGGGTGTATCAAAAACACCCCTAATATTATGTGTGTGGTAAGAAAGAAAAAAAAATTTTATCCTTGAAGGAGGCAAGAAGGCAAATATTCCTGGGCCACCATGTCAGCTTGTCTGGCTGTAGATCAGAAGGCAGGATACAAATCACACTGCAAATTTTTGGGATTTGCCTTTTTTTCTCCTTCCTGGCAGAGACACGGTTGGCTGTGAAGGTTTTCTCTGGAGAGAAAAGGCCAAGGTACAAGCTAGTTCTTGCACCACAGCCATGATATTTCTGCCACCAAATTGTAGGGTTGGGTCTTTGAGTCATGCTGTGCTTGGTCCTTCCCTCTCTCTTAGGAAGCTTCTCTTGTGTCACTTTGCAGACCTTGTTCAGAGGGAGACAATGTGCAGAAAAAGCATCTGGCTTTGCTAGGTCAGCAGCTTTGGTATGCTGCAATCCTAAACGGTGCTGGTGGTTCCTGCAAGCAAACTATTAACGTTTACCTGTTTCTCTTCAATCAGCATAGCGTAGGTCACTGAACACTGGTTCCACTGGAATACTTACTCATGAAGACATCACGTTTCTTTCACCTGGTAACATCAGTAGGAGCAAGAAGTTGCTGTTATTTAAAATCAGGGAAAGATGTGAGGGAAATGCAAATGCTGCAGGCACGAGGCAAAGGAATTTGGGTCAACAGTGTCTGACAACTGTCACACCTCTTTGAAAGACAAGTTACTTGAGGTGAATATTAAAAGCTTGGGTGTTTGTATGTGGTTCAATTTTCAGGCTCTGTGTCTTTGAAGAGAAAAGGGTAATTCCAGAGGTTAGGAAACCTGATCCCTGATGGAGGTGCTCTGCTTTCTGGGACTACTACTCACAAATCCCATTGCTGTTGAACTTGTTCAGTCAGGCCCTTTCTGCAAGTTTCTCCAGGAAGAAAGCTAACAGGGTTAAGGATATATTTTACCAGGAGTTCCTTGTGTGTACTATGTATCACTAAGTAGCTGTAACAGACACCAGGGTGTAGTTTTCCCTATAAATATTCTGCATTGGGGATTAATGTAGGAGCAGCAGAAGGGCTGCTGCAGATGCTCTGACTACAGAGGCTGGTGTGGTGGCATCCTTTGGCTCTGTGAAGGGTTGTGTGTAATTTGTGGCTGTGTGAAATCACCCATCACCTGCTGTTGACTGAATTATTACGTGGTGATCCAGAAATCTCTAGCTATGTTTCCCCAGCATGGCTGGTTAAAGAAGCCACTTCCCATGCTGCTTTCTGCTCCAGCCTTCTTCCTATTGTCTTTGGACAATGAGAGTGGAGGTGCCTTCATCAAGCAGTTCCCCTCCTGAAAAGCTGCAGGAAGGACACGGAGGCATTCGTCTCCAGTGGCAAAGGGAGCAGGGTCTGTTTCTCTGTCCTCACGGCATGCCTAACTCTGGATCTGGAGGCTGTGTTTAAATCACCCTGCAGTCTTGCTCCTTATGCTGGGAGTCATATGTGCACAGTGGAGCTCTCTTGAAGAAAACACCATGTGTAACAGGCAAGGCTCTGCCAGCCTGTGCTGTGAGGGCAGGACAAGGCAGGCTCTGTGGCAAGGAAGGTAATCTGACCCTGCGTGTCCAGATCCTTTTCTGGCTCTCTTCCAGGTGCCCTGTGGTTTAGAGCAGAGTGTGTGTTTTGTACAGAGATTAAATGTGGCATGTGGCAGGGTCTGTGGTGGAAAGGGCATTTTTTCTACAAAATTTGGTAAAAGAGTTTGCGCTGAAGAGGCTGGAAGCAGGGTGAAGGAGGGAATGTTCATCCAAAGACACATTTTGCTTTTCCAGAAGTTGTAAAGAACCATGGGTAAAGTTTTGTGTAAGCAAACTGCAGCTGTGTTCATGCTTCCTCACAGCTTCAGAGATAATCTTTTGCCAGAGAGAATGACTGGAGTGTCCTCCTGGTACAGGCAGTTTAAATTCTCCTTGAATTAGTTGAAAGCATTTACTACAGCTGCAGAAAACGTGGAAGGATTTGGACAAATATGAGGAATAACACTGGAGAACACGAAGTGTAGGATGTGCTCTAACAGCAAGGTTTGAATCGATGAGTAATGACAGTAATATAAAAACTCAAGGGTGTGGAAATATGGTTCTTTGTCTGGTTTTGTTGGAGGAAACAGCTTGTGCTTTTTTCTCTGAAATAAAGATCTTTACCAAATACACTTTTGGGACTGAAACATTTACTGACAGTGGCCTGTCTGCTTCTCTTGCTTTCTTAGAATCATAAACTTCTTTGGGCTGAAAAGGAGATCATCTGTTTCCAATACCCCTGCCATGGGCAGGGACACCTTCCACTAGACCAGGCTGCACAAGGCCCCATCCAGCCTGGTCTGGAACATCTCCAGTGATGGGACATCCATAAATTCCCTGGACAACCTGTTCCAGTGTCTCACCACCCTCACAGTGAAGAACTTCTTCCTTACATCTAATCTAAATCTCTCCTCTTCCAGTTTGAAGCCATTACCCCTTGTCCTGTCACTACAAACCCTTGTGAAAAGTCCCTCCCCAGCTTTCTTCTCAGCCTGCTTCAGATACTGGAAGGATTGAATAAGATCTCTCCAAAGGTTTCTCTTCTCCAAGCTGAACAACTCTAATTTTCTGAGCCTGTCCTCACAGGAGAGGTGTTCCAGCCCCTTGATCATCTTCATGGCCCTCCTCTGGACCCAGTTCAACAGGTCCCTGTCAGGTCTTGTGTTGGGGGCTCCAGAGCTGGACACAGTATTCCAGGCTGGGGGTCTCACAAGAACAGAGTGAAGGGGCAGAGTCACCTCCCTGGACCACGCTTCTTTTGATGCAACCCAGGATATGGTTGGCTTCCTGGGCTCTGCTTGTACATTGCTGGCTCATCTTGAGCTTTTCATCAACCAGCACCCCAAGTCTTTCTCCTCTGGACCACTATCAATCCGTACTCCACCTAGCCTGTATTTGTGCTTGGGATTGCCCCAACTCAGGTGCAAGACCTTGCACTTGGACATATTGACCATCATGAGGTGGGCATGGGCCAACCTCTGAAGCCTGTCAAGTTCCCTCTGGATGGCCTCCCTTCCCCCCAGTGTTTCAAACGCACCACACAGCTTGGCGTCATCTGGAAACTTGCTGAGGGTGCACTCAGTGCCCCCGTCCGTGTCACGGGCAGTTAAACACCACCAGTCACAGTACCCACCCCTGAGGAACACTGCTCAGCAGTGCCCACGTGGACACGGAGACATCGAGTACCAACCTCTGAGTGCAGCAGAGGGGTGTGCTAAGAGTATGGCAGGTATTTTATGCAGCTTGGCTGCTGTAGGAGGCCCTCCCAACCCTACTCTGTTTAGAGCTTCACTTTACCAGCAGGAGTCTTGTGGGTGTACATTCCATGTGTGCCTGGCAAAAAGCATCTGAAGTGATAAGGACATAGAGGGACCAGAGGATGCCAAGGATGCTGCCAGTGTAGGCTGGCACAAGTATCACCTGGCAGAGGAGCACTGGACACTTGGCCCTTCAAAGTCACGGGTGCATCAGCATGGCTTCATGGTGCAATGGCAGCGTGTCTGACTCCAGATCAGAAGGTTGTCCCTGTGACTGCAGCTCCCTGGGGTTTCAGAAAAAACAGACTGCAACACCTATGTCCACATCAGCTATTGTTTTGACTCAGTTATTGTGCAGTAAAGTTGGGTTTGGGGATGGTTTTCCTCCACTGCACTCTTTGCTACTGGTAAGGGCAGCATAAAAAGGGCAGTGTGAATTTGTTTTGTTCTGTTCTTAAGTGCAGATGTTATGTGTACCACAGATGCTGAGCTTTCTCAACAGAAGCAAACCAAGAGTGTGCTACCGTGCGTAAATGCCACCAGAAGCACTTTGTCCTTGTCCTGAAACAGAGAAAGAAAAAAACAATTTGGTTGCTGTAATGCTACTGACTCCAGATCCAGGCAATATTCTGAATCATGCTGAAGCTATAGGTTCTCTGACATCTCTTCTTTTCTCTCTCTGCTTCCAAGCTACTCCACAGCTTCATCAAGAGGGAAAGAAAATGAGTCAGACAAGACTAGGGATAGTTCTGGTCAGACTGGAGACATCACGCTTGCACCCTCACTTGTTCTTCAGACATAAAGCAAATCTAAGGATTTCCCAAATTGCATTTTACTCCCTGTGCTGGGTCTGGCTGGGATGGAGTCAACTGTCTTCATAGCAGCCTGCATGGTGCTGTGTTTGATTTGTGACCAGGTCAGTGTTGATCATGCACCAGTATTTTCACTGTCACTGAACACGCTTTCTCTACTTCTCACTCTGCACCCCCAGCAAATAGGGTGAGGGTGGGCAAGAGAATTAGAGGGGAAAGAGCCAGGACAGTTGACCCCAATTGACAAAAGGGACATGCTAGATTTATTACACTGACTTTATCTTAACCCATGATTTTTTTTTTTTTTTCCTTGGTTTCACCCTTCTGATTCTCTTCCTTATCCCGTTGGAGGGGAGTGAGTGAGCCACTGAGTGGGGCCTTCACTGCTAGCTGGGGTCAACACGCCACACTCCTCCTGTCCCATCTCACTCACCAGGATCAGCAGCTTCTTGCTGAATGCAATGATCCTGTAATTAGTAAGTATCCTGCACCAGGGAGGGGTGAAGTGCAGGAGAGAGGGAGGTGATGCAGGGCTATCTCTGCATCTCAGAAAGAAAGGTCCAACAAAAAAAATGGCTTAATAAAATGCCCATTTTAATAAGACAGAATAAAAAGAGGGCTATAGGTAGTGAGTAAACCTTACATCCCTTCCCATGCTGAGCACCATGTGTTGGTGTAGCACTGGATGGAGCCTGCATGGCTTTTCCCACGGCCTGCTGTGCAGATCCCGGCTGTGGAGATGTTCCTCGTCTCTGGGCCTTCGAGACACTGCATATTTTCTGACAAGGAAAGAACTCTCCTCCTAG
>NW_008611509.1:19699-36675 GCF_000691845.1 Merops nubicus | reverse complement strand
ATGTAAACGTGCACATATATGTGCCAGCTGACCTCCAGAGGCAGGGCTTCTAATCCAAATTATTCTATGATATAAATACACAGCACGTAACAAAAACATCAAACAGAGAGCAAGAGGTTTTTTTTTTTTTTTCTCTCTTTTCATCCAGTGGAGCTCAGGCACAACAACTCTTCCCTTGGGAGCCTTTCAAAACCACTCTGGAATTTAGCAAAGCAAAGCATAAGTGTGTGCCTGACCCTACCAAACATCTTTTAGCTCTTTTTTTTCAGGCTAAGGATGGAAGGAGAAACAATAGACACTGTTTATGGGCAGCACAGTAACTTACTATACAACTAGCATACTATCATCATAGCACTGAAGAACAATGGCTTATCAGCCAGTCAAAGCAAAGATTTTCATCATACCACTATAAAAACCAGTGGCTAGTTAGAATGAAGTAAATTTTATACTTCTACATAGCAGAGTTGATATCTCCAAATCCTAAAACTTTCTACTGATAGATGATAATGACTGAGGCATTATTAAAAAATAAATTATTTAAAAGTTTTAAAAATGAGTAAGCATGAAAATACATCAATTTAACAGTATTAAACTGAAACAGTGGCTATAAAAAAAGCTTTCAGATGATAATCTGATCCAGATCCCTTCAAGAATCCTGAGTCAATTAGTTATCAGATTAGGATACAATTGCCACATCCTGTGAAGTTAGACTAACTTTGTAAATAGTGTTATATAAACTCCACTAAATCAAAGGAGGTGATTATCCAACTAGGAACTTTCAATTGTCTTCAAAACACCTCTTCAAATAATCTTAAAAATATATAACAATTCTTATATGAAAGTTAAAGGTCAGATACAAGTCAAAATCTTCACAATGTTGCACCACTAGAAACTGTTACAAATCTTGTATTTCAGTTATGATTAATAACTCATTCTCACAGCACAACAATAATAAAAATTTTAGCAATTTTTTTTTTGGAAGCTTGACAGTTCTGACACCCTGATTTTTACAGAAGACTACACATAGAGCTACTTCAGCCAGAGAAACTTAGTTTCTCATCTCTTCCTCTCTTCCTTCACCTTCACACTCACAAAAATATCTCTTTTGTCACTAACAATCCAATATCCTACAATGTGAAAATAAGAAGTCTGGTATCTCACAGCTAGACAAACACTCTGAAGTGGCAAACAGACAGACATACATCAAGGTAGTTAAGCTAATGAGAGTCTTGCAAATCAGAAGAAAACAATTTGGTCCACTCTGTCCTCACAGAGTGCAACTTAGAAAAATCCTACTCAATTTAGCCAATATAAACAGTCACGCATTTTGCATGCACAGACAACAGTGACAGAAACCAAAACAATTTCACCTATTTGAAGCAGTCCTGAAATAATATTTTGAGGAAGGTGGGGAATTCCTACTGTAAGCACAGCGGGCATTTAACTTTGCTTTTCTAAACTACACCCTGAAGTCACTGTGTTCCCTGCTGAGACTGACAGACACCCACCTGTTTCTCAAAACCACACCAGCTTGTGAACGTCTTGGGAATTCTAAGTAGACAATATCAATACTTTATCTAAAACTTGACCGAAACATCCTAAAATAAGCTTCTGTAAAGTTCTAAGTAGCTATCAGCCAATCAATATTAATTCAGCAGCAAAGCTCAAAATAAAATTGAAAGTAGTATGATTGATATCAAAAGTTCATTGCAATCCCTTGGTTTAGAAATCTACAGATCCCACCTTGGCCATTTGTCAAATAGTTTCCCTTTGGAAGCTTCAACTTGTTACAGAAAAGTTTTTCCAAAAATCCAAGTATGAAAATAGATCAAGCTCTACAAAGAAAACTCCTAACCCTACTTTTTCCAACACCATATTGAATAAATACATCTTCATATGCTCAAAAGTGGCTGACTTTCAGAATCAGTACAAACTTCCTCACAACTGTATCTCTGCTATGTATGTTGGTGTACAAGAATCAGGTGAATAAGTACAGGCAGTAAAGAACAAGACTTAGAAGCACATTTGCAAATGTCCCCTCATTTCACCTTTTGCCAGCTTGCATTTAAAGAGTCATTCAGACACTCAATGTTTGAAAACAAATAGCTTTTAAAATAAATTCAGTCACATGCTATTTCTACCTATGTAAGTTATGTTCATAAAAGCAAACACAAAAGATCACCACAATTTGTACTGTGGTGCTTTATGGTGTGCATTTGCTCCTTTAGATATTTAGAAGCTTGTGTTTGGGGTGGGGCTTTTTGTTTGGGTTTGGTTTTTAAGTTGTTAAAAATAAATATTGTACTGCGAATACTGCATCTTGTGTACTTCATGGTTTGATCAGCAAAATGTCAGAAGTTTCAGTGGTTATCACATTGATGTCTGAGGTCGTATTATCAACTCTCTGTGTAACCAAAAGGAAGTTCTCATCGTTAATAATCAGAAACCTAAGTCATCATTTAAATTTCTGTGCAAATATATTATTTTCATTCTAGTTTCTCTTGATGTATTTATAGCACAATTATATATATTTTTTATATATATACCAACTGAGAGAGCATCTTTTGTTATGAGAACAATTGGAGTTCCCACGCCCACGTCCTCTTTCACGTGTATTCCCCTCTTCCCTCAAAAACTCACGACACTTCTTCCCTTGTGCCTTTTCCTTTCTTTTTGCTCTCCATGCAGGTTTCACAAATGCCTTACATACCTCATGGTGTGTATTTTAATTTGTCAATTTCCTACCTTGCTACCATTACGCTGTAGCTAATAAAATGGCATGTTTCTTTACCCAAACAATTCATCAACTCTATTTGCAAGATGAATTCCTTTTCCTTTCCTTCTCTCATCGAGAAGCCACCCAATTATCTGTCCCAGTTCTACAAGCTCCACAGCCAAATGTGACTTAATGTTCTTGAGCCTGGTGACAGAGCACAAATATTTCTGCTGTGTTAACTCTTGGTTTTTTTTTTTTAAGCAGTCTTCACAGATTTTTCTCTCACCGCTTCTGTTCCATGTATTTACATCCAAAGATGACACACAGGAAAAAAAAAAAAATCTCTCTTAATACTTTACACTGAAGGCACCAGTCCAGCAAGAGGTTTTCTTGGACCAGTTTCTGACCCAGCCATACAAACGTAACCCTGCTCTTTACTAGTGGCAATCCCAGCTAGGAAGAATCTCACCTTTCAAGGAATACACATTTCATAGTATCTTTTTGCAGCATTATTTTACCCTTTATACATGGAAAAGAGGGAGATTTTATGAAACAGTAAAGTTGAAGGCACAGACTCGGAAAGCTCTGTTGTCTACCCAATCTTTATAGCGATCTTTGTTGATTCTGCTAGTGAGGCATGTATTACTGATAAACAACCACCTCTCAGAGCTGTGGAATGGTAAGGGTACTGCTGTGACAAACCTAAAAATCTTCCTTCCGGTGTATAATTTACTTAATACCTACTGTTCTAGAGCAAACAGTACTATGCAAAGGCACAGAAATAAGAGGGTCTGGCACCACAGAAGGTGAAATTCTCAAATTGTTTACTGTAAGTAAGTAAATTTGTGAAAATAGCAGCTTAGAGGAAGTAAACGGAAAATATAGAGGAAGTAGATTCCAACATCTCAGGTTGTAACCTTTCACTTTTGATTCGCTATCTTCATTAAACATAACAAATGCTGTCTAGGCAAACTAATGAAATAGAATTCCTTCTTTAAATACTGGTGGGCTGACCCGTGTCAACGGCCAAACACCCACCCAGATGCTTGATCACCACCCTTTCCTCTGAGATGGGCAGAAAGTAGAAGGAAGGCAAGAGACTCATGGGTTGAGATAATGGCAGCTCAAAGGGAAAGAAGTGCATACAAGAAAAGTCTAAAAAGGGGAATTCATTCACTACTTCCCATCAGCAAACAGATGTCCAGCCACTTCCCAGCAAGCCTGGCCTCAGCATGCATAACTGTTGCTTGAGAACACAAATGCCATAACCATGAATGTCCCCCTTTTATCTTCCTTTCCATGAGATTTTATTGCGGAGCATGATACCATATGGCACAGAATAACCCTTTGATCAATTTAAGTCAGCTGTCCCAGCTATGTTCCCTCTGAACCACTTGCCTGTCCTTGCCTGCTACATCCTTTGTTGAGCTAAAAATCATAAATTTTTCAGGAGACAGGTTTTTTTTTAAATGGATTTTTTTCAACAGATAAAAAAAACTTTCAAACATGACAAAATAATCTTTTCTTCTGAAAAACTATTTTGCCATGAATCTACTTCCTCCAAAACACATAGGTATAATGTGAGACATTCTTGTAGACATTTGACATTTTTGGTTCCACCAGTAGAGCAGCAACATGCTTTTATACCTAATACTTTTCTGATTAAAAAATAAAGGATTGCAGCTGCAGTTAGCTTTCTATGTGACATGGAATCAAAGCTTCCTTGCCATGTAGGAAAACAATAAAATATTTATGGAAAAATATAAAGAAAAATTTAAGGTTGACACTACAACAACGCTTTCATGAAGACCAACATTTGCCAGTGTTCGTGTTCTGTGTGTTGTATTATCTTAATACAACCCTACTGCATCATGCCTACGTGTGTACTTGGGGGAGAAAAGAGAAAAAAAAGTCAGTTTTCTCTTTTGTATTTTTACTAAGCATACTTCTAATTTATTACCTTGCTTTCATTTCCAGAAGACTGTGGCTACAAAAAGATTTAAACTCAGTGACTTCACAATCTTGGTCTATTTGTTGCCTGTTTCATAGGGTTTTTTGTTTGGTTTATAATTTTCCCCATCTGATGAAAGAATTCAAGCTATGATTTCACATCACTTTTCAAAGTTTAAAAAAATCAAACATATACTTTCTAGAGTACAGTAAAGGGAAGGGAAATACACTTAAAAGCCAACAGTTCTGTCATCAGGCAGTTTTGCAAACCTGAGAACACACAAGCCCCACATCAAATATTCCAGGTACAGCACTTTCCTTCCACACAACCTTTTCTAACAGAGATCTTACACATGCAGATGTACTTGTAAAACTTCTTGGTTTCCTCACAAAGAAGATCTGCTTCTCATCATGAAATGTCATAGCTGTATCTTGGTCATAAACCAAAATGCTGTGCAACTTCATAAAATAGAATATATAGCACCTTATTAAAACTGTGAGAAGGAGGCTTATTACTAGTAGCTAGGGATTGGTATAGGTAGGGATCAAGACAGGACTTCAAAAACTATGCTGTCAGATTTATGATGACAATTCTACTGCAAAACAAATTACAATAAATTTCAGTTATGCCAAAAGCAGAAGCAAGCTTGAGGAAAATGACACAGGTCTTGCTTAACAGTCAACCGTAACTAGCTCAGCTAAAGAGAGATTTCCATTTCTTGGCACAGTAACAAGTCCTCAAGCAGAGAGGGGCTAGGGGTGAGATTTTTTTCCTCTGTAAGTAACTTAATGAATGAAGTACTAATTAACATTATGGCATTGATAAATGGAGAGAGAGATTAGGGATGTACTCGATATTCAGGCCTTCCCAGATGGACCGTCAAAGCCACATTAATTCCTATCTCATTGGAGCATCTGCTTCTCCCATAATCCATTGCCCCTTGGTACAAACAACACAAACTGTTGTGACTCAATTCGATTTATATCAATCTAATTTCTTTTAATCCAATTTGTATTCCAATCTACTACCTTCTAATCACTTAAATCTTCAGCCTCCATCTGGTAAATTTTCTCTCAAAATTAACCGAGCAGATGCCTCTGCAATTGTCTTCCACAGTCAGGCTAATCATGCCCTCACAGTGGCCTACAGAGCACACTGAATAGGTACGTGACTTAGAGCATTGCCCTTCTTATTACAAACATGGCGATGCAGGAAGGCCATTTTGTCTGTCATTAATTGGTTCATTTGCATAACACTGCCAGGGAAAGATGCCCAGGAAACAAAAGCCAAGAGAAAAAAGATTCAAGAAGGCAGCGTAACACGCTCGTCATTTGTTACACGGCCATTACTCTTTGAACCATCTATTGTTTGGGGTAACAAACACAGAACTGGATTACAGTTAAATACATAAACATCTACACACTATATTGGATTGCATGTTTTTTGGCATTGTTGCCATTGAATTTGCAGAGAGCAAAGGGAATGTCCAAACAAAACTCTGAGAAAAATGCACGATACTGAGAAAATTAGAAAGCGCACTGCTTTGCCAGACCCCGAAACTTCAAACACTCTCTCTCTCAAGCAAATTAGCTTTTACAATGCTACAATTGTATAAGCCAATAGAGACAGACTTTGTGACTAACAAAACCCAGAATCCTTCAGGTTTCCACAAACTGCCCCCGATACAGTAAGGGCCACAAGCTATCCAATACATCGTTAGGGTGAGAAAAAAAAAATCAAGAACGAAGCTAACCTTTTCAGCCAAGGGCAGTTAAAAATCCTGAACCTAAAGTAAAAGGCAGAATAAGCAGAGCCACTCCTTTAATACTGGTGGCCTCATTAAGAATACAGTGTTGATCTTTCCCTTTGACAAACACTACATCATCTCCAGAAAACTGAATGCTGGTTCAGTGCAAAGCGTGTATCGCATATAGTTATTGAAGTGATCACATAATCATGGACCGCCCAAGTTACAAAAAGTTTTTTCAAACCTGTTTTACAGAATCCTGGGAGGAAAGGAAGTATTAAACGTGCTGCTTATGTTTCCCAAGCAATGTCAAATGAAAAAGAAATTATAAAAACTCAACAGATACTTAGTAAATAATGAGGAAAGCATATGGAAGAACAGGTTGGGGCAGCGGTAGAGGCACAAGAGTAGCCTCTCTATCGCACATAAGCAGGAAAAAGAGGAGGAAAGAAAATTTTCACTTGACACTCAGTGCCTTGCATCATGAGCTATGTTCTTGTTGGCCTACAAACACCTAGGTAAGATCAGCTATTGAACAACAGTCTACGGATTTAGAGAGGCGTGGTGCCATTTTGCCATTACAGCTTCTATATAAAAATATGTAGTTCTACATTTGTCAGAACAACATAAATCAGACTAACATGGCAAGGCCAGCTTTCAATCTACATCTTAAGAAAAATACCTGTGTCATCCAAATTTTCAGTAGCTGGAAGATGAGCTTACCAGAATGATTTCCTTATAGTTTGCTACTACTTCCTCCCCTCCTCTTAATCTTTCACATCTACCCCTGATTAAGAGGTTTCACTTTTCAGCTAATAGGTAGCTAGTACATTTTTCATGACCTGAGAATAGCAGACACTATAAATACAATGGATTCAAGCCAGAGAATGCCTGAGAGGGAAACGGAGGGTGTGCTTGGTTAAGGAGGGGGTGGAGTGGGCAGTCTTTCTTCCCCTCCCACAAGCTGTCAAGTCCTTCTGTGCACACCCCCTCCCTCATCCCTGCTAAAAACCTTCCTCTCAGTGCCTGCCATGACAGGTGGTCCAGATTTTCACTTAGAAAATCTGGCCACCCTATGTTTGCAACACCTCCCCGCTTAGTATCATCTGTGAATTTAATTAGCATGCAGTTTACCCACTCGTTCAGATTATTAACGAAGATGTTAAACAAGACACAGCCCAAATAAAAAGATCCCTGTGACAAACCAATTTATGCCTTTCTTTAAATCAGTTTATTGCTATCCATTGTAACCCTTTATTTACAGATGTCAACCAACAGTTCATCTACATGATGGCATGGATATCCAAGCAAATGTGCTATTTCTTTTTCCCCAGCTAAAAGGGGAAGGGCTGTGATATCATGTATACAGTACAATTGTACTGAACTGTCCCGATCTCCAAAGTCTTAGTTCTTATCTATTGCACATGCTGTTTCATCACACTAGACTATATAGCCTCTTGCTCCTCCCGTTTCATCTGTCTCTCCTCAGCAACATCCACAGAATCATTGCTAAATGCTGGTCAGGAAAAATCCACACCATTTGTGATTATTTCTAGTGTCATTAACCTAAAACAAGTCCATGAGAATCTGGCAGAGTGAGACAGAAACATTAGAAAAAGCAAGACTGGGAGAGAATTAATTTATTTAACAGTTTTACAAAGAATATGCAGGGGAAGTAAAATTTTTTTTTTTTTCATGAATGCAATGTGAGAGCACTACACTCAGTAGCTTCAACAAGGACATTATGGATAAGCAAAAGTACAATGCCGTGCCTGTTTATTGGTATTTAGGTTTTGAAACGTAAACAAATTTAATGGAGTTTCTTCAATAACGCATATCACATTTCAGGAAAAAACAAGAATACCATAAAAGAACCCTCCATGCAGAAAAGAATTACAATTTAAGAAAACTTTACAGAGCTTATTATATTTACACACACAAATATATATGCATGTGTATTTTTATATATAATACAGACATGCATGGATACAGCTCCCCACCCCTTACTCACGAACCAAATCCAACCTGTAGCTCAAAACATTAAGCAGAGCCCTCTTCCCTTTGCAGAAGTACCATAATATAAAGAAACAAGTGAGAAGTGTCAAAAGTCAAATGCAAATCCTCTCTAAACAGGTGGCCACACATACCACATAAGTAATAAAAGCTTTCTCTGAGCTTATCTGTAGAGTATTTCCTTTTCTTCTAGTCCTTTCTTCAGAAAATTGCTGAGGAGTTGCAAAAATTTACCTCAAAGCAGTTCCCGTGAACTTAACACTTCAAAGCTACCCTATACCTGTTTCCAATACCAAGCAGGACAGCCCTGGAGTTTCCATTTTGACTGCCCTGTAGCACAAAGCATAAAGCAAGACATTCTGATTTTCCCAGGTAATACCACAATAAAAGTGAAGGAAATAACAAAAGAAACACAACAGATTTCTCCCCATAATTAAAGCTAGATTCTGACAGACTGCAAATAGCTTAAGCAGAAACTAAAATGAACTTCAGTCTATAAATTCAGATTGCAATAAAGTAAAATTGAAACTCAGCTCTTAAGCAGAAGCGTGCAACCTCCTCTTATTGACAATTGTCACTCTCTCCCACTTCTTAGCAGCTCTTAAACATAACACTCCATACCCTGCTATCAAACTATGTGCTTTTACGAAAGGTGAGTAAGAACATTATTGACTTGAAAGACTTAAGTCAAGCAATATGTTAGTAAACAGAAACCTAAAAGGGAGAGTACATAGTGCTGTGAGAATGCTTAGAAAAATACTGGAAATGTGCTATAATAACCTCAAATGTCACTTTGTTCATAGACATATCTACACTGAAGACCATTGCTTATCAGTATAATTGTAAAACTTTCATCCAGATTTTATAAAGCAAAGTTCAATTTCATAATAAAAGGCATCTGTACACTCTTGGCTGAACAAAACAGTATTTTTCTTCTTCTGACTTAGAAAACACAAGAATTGTGTTATTAGTGAATAACTGAGCACAAGAATGTAACATACATTAATTGTAATATGATTCATGATTGGGTAGAAGGTTATTAATTTTTTTTTCCTTCTCCTGAACAGCCCTTTTTCAATAATGCTTTCTTCTGAAATGAGATCTCAGTTCAGCTGCCTAAACTCTACATACACATATATGCTTGCTTGCTAGTCAATGGAGGTAGAATTTAGCTCTGGAAATTCATACCATCCTAACAGTTTTTAAGGTCAGTAGGAATAGGATGAACTGTTAGCACAAGCCTCTCCAATGACTACACAAGGAACTTAACTGACAACCTTAGATTAGACACTTAATGTTACATGGCCTGTCTTAGGGGGATTGAATCCACTCTGCAATGAGTGACGTGCAAGCAGAAATTTTTATTCTCTTTCAGATTCCTTAAAGCAAACTGCTATTTATTTTCAGAACTTGGGTGTGTATGGTCTATTTGAAAACTGAAAAATGCATTCCTAACTTCCACTGACTGAAAGTTTGCGTTCTGCAACAAACATGAAAGAAAACACACAGACGTGTATGACCTATGCCATGCCATAAGACATTTCCACTCTCCGGAACACCCATCACCACACAGTAGATAACCTGGCTCAATCTGAAGATATTGCAGCTGTTCACAGAAAGAAGAGGGGCAGTGTACCTAACCATTATCAGGAGTCAAAGAACTTACAAAGTACGAATGCCACATCTGCTAGCTCCTCTACACCAAAGAAACAGTTGGTGTTAATGCACAATTAAGAGCTGAGAGGAATGAAGCAAAAGTGTGTGCATGTGGCAGAGGTCACTGAGGGATAGTATAAAGGAAGGAGAGGGTCAAATTATTATCTGAAATGCATCCACAGGGCATAGTCACCTTTTAAATCAGATTATATAATAGTTGTGCTTCTATTGATTTAACAATATCTTTATGTTACAGATTTACTCAGCACACCATGAAGAACTGCATCAAAGATTAAACTGTGAAACCAAGTCTTGTTTCTTCTCCTTACACACGGTAAAGAGAGGTTGAAGGCTTTCAAGATATATTCTATCTTCAGTCCTTTATTAGCTTTGTTTCATATGAAAAGGCAAACATCTATCACCCAAACATCACCAAGTCTTCCAATTACAACTCTTTGAGTAAAATAATATTAAACATCATAAATATGAAATTCGACTTCTAAATCAAAGTGATTAATATGCCTCTGTGTACTTGGCAACTAACATACTGGGTCCTTGACTTTCAAGCCTATTTTTGTGCATACATAAAGTTGAAATGGAATAGAGAGAGAACATTACATGTAAAAGTATGGTTGCATCACGTTGGGCAGTACAATACTTTAGAGTATCAGGCCTCTAAAGACAAGTTTCTAAAAATAACTATTAACTGTAAATCAGACAAACAGGACAAATTAAATAGTCATAGCCACTTTCATAAACATACAGATTAAAACAGCCAATGCTGACTTCACCATTAACTTCACTGAAGCCAATGCCTTAAAGGAAGGTGAGATCAAGGATCACACTGCCCATAGGAAACCGCTCCCAAGTCTAGTGTCTTTGCCACTTCCAAAGCAGCTGACAAAATCCTCTTCCTGGTGTGTCAGTGCTTGCCAGTGCCTGCTTGTTCCACCACTTCCCTCCCTTTTCCATAACAATAACAATAAGAACTATACTTACAGGGCAGAAACAAAACAGTGAGGGGTATTGTCAGTGCTAAGGTCAGGACGTATGTTTGGGGGTAGGAGAGACTGAAGTAAAACAATTATAAGTTACCAGTGACCCTGCAAGGAAGTTACTTAATATTCATGTTGATAGAAAAGAAGAGAGGATTAATCATGTGGAATTAGCATTTTCATTGAGGAGTCTTGTGTTCTACTTTGAGAGGAAGAGGGCTGCTTCACACTAGCATTTTACATCTCTCATTTATCGAAACATTGCAGCTTGCTAACTGTCATTAACTGATGAATAATGAAAGACTTCTTTACTTTTACTTCAGATTAATCATGCAGCTCCCTTGGTCTTTCCATGCCTGAATGTGTGTTCTGAACACTTTTTTTTTATTATTATTATCTTTTTTTTTTTTTTTTAATTCATGTGGGATAAAGAAATTTTAATTAGATTTCAATTCTATTGGGGAAAAATGGTCTCTATTGAAAGGGCATCACCCAGTATTTTCACCTCACAGTTACAGTGTTGCAATGCCACTGTGCATTACTATCTCTCTTCAATTGTGTTACATTAATGTTCATTTCCAGCAATCTCTTATGTTACACAAATTAAAGATTAAAAAAGAAAAATCACTCTAGTTACCCTGCATAGATAAAAAGGTAAAAATTAATTGAAACAATTACAATATGTAGATTTATAGTTACTGTTAAGTAAAAATACAAATTGTGTACCAGTAATATACAGATGCAGTTGTTATAGAATCACTTGTAAATTTTTAATAAAAATTCTTCAGGTATATTCCTGATTCTTGCATTGCTGTGCTCTCCTCCAAACTTCTTCCTCTACACATTATGAAGTACTAGATTTGACTTTTCAATGACAGACATAATCCAAATTATATAAAAATCCTGGTTTTCGCCATAGAGAGCAGTATTGTAATTAGTACAGCATATAGAGCTAGTTTATGGAGTCAGATCATTCCAAAATTCTAGCTCTGTAAAACTTGCCCCACCACATCAGAGCCTAAATACATCATCTACTTTATGATCATTCTTAAAGAGAGTGGAAAACAACAAACCCGCTGCAGTTGTTTAAGCTACATCTGGGCAAAAAACGTTCCCCCACAAACAGCTGCAGGTGATCAAATTGCACCTTGAAGCACATGCTTTGATTAAACACTCATCTTTTATTTGTGTAGCTACAGATGGCCTTCATGGCTAGAAAATCATCCAGTCTTACTGGGGGCAAAGAGAGGAGGAAAAAAAACCAAACAAAATAACGTGCTCCCTTCCTTCTGTCTCAAAATAACCAGAATAAACCTAACCACTGCCTTGCAAACCTCCTGTTTCTCATACCTTGAACTGCCCTTTTCACCATCTCTACATCTTCCTCAGAGTCTACCAGCCTAACAATCATTGCAGTAAAACACAACATTGTTTTCAGTATTAAATGCCCAAAACATCATGCCTCAAATAATGTTTTAAGATACACTGGATTTGTCTGCACATAATCAATTAGAATGATTACAAAAATCAGCATGTTTTCTTTTACTGTTATGCACTTTCATCCATCAGCTACAGTTATCGCTAGCTTTGTCCAGACCATTTTCCATTATTCTAACAGAAAAAGAGTTCAACACTGAATACAAGAATAAAATGTCATGTGCATAATGCCAGTGCATTATATCCAGTTGAGCCACATTCTGTTACTACTTCTGAAAGACTCAATAATTACAGGCCTTATTTTAACATTTAACTATGCATTTCCATGCCTTACTATGTTACCTCAAATCTTAATTTTCAAGATTGACTTAAATTAGTTGTAACACTACATCATATATTTTGTAAGATACAGAGAAACTTTAAATTTTCTCATCTTAAGTATTTTGAGATGAAAAGACATGCAAAAGATTAGGAAAAAAAAACACCATAGCATTCACAACGGTAACAGATCATTGGTTCTTTTTTATCTCCTCTGGTAGACTTTCTTTCAGTTGCTCATAAAACCTCTCCCAAGTTCTCACTAACCTCTTGTCATCACCTTGGAGTTTTCTCCAGTTCGCTAACATGGTTTTAAACCAAGAAACCTAGAAAAGTACATGTTAAAAAGCTAAATTCTTCCATCTGCAGAAAGCTGGCACAAAGTTTATGTTCAATTGAAGTCTCAGCCTCACTCTGCTCTCCTGCAAAGTTGATGTAATAGCTTGTCATTCCTAAAAAATGCAATGCTCTGCTAAGCCACAGCAGTCTCTCACACTGAGTATCCTCTGTCTTGCAGTCCCTAACTTAACACACATCTCCTAAACTTATGTAGGGTACACTATACTAAAGGTGAGTATAAAAACGTCTTTCAGAGGTCTCTGGCAATAATGTTATTCCTCGATGCACATGATTTGATTACTGAATCTTTCTGGATTACAAGTAATTTTCTTCCTTAACCATATTACAAACTTCCTGTGGTCTCTTTGTATTAGTAACTGTGTAACTTCACTCACTACGGATCTGAAAGTCTAAATCATCATTTTCTTGCCTATTTTAGTGTGAAATTCTCCATTTAAGATTATCTTTAACAAGAACATTTTCATCTGAACTAAATTCACACATATCTAACATAAGTTTTATTCTTCCTGCTGCTGCTTCCTAAAGGAAGTGATATTATTATCACAGCCTGCAGATTGTGCTCTTTCAGAGTAAAACTCGTAACTGATGATTTTCAAAGGCTACATTAAAATGTAACAGAACGGGTAAAATTGTGCCCTAAAATTGAATTCTTTCCCAACAAAAAAACCCACTGCCAATGACAACAAAAAAGGGGGAGTTTCCAAGGAACATAATCTGGATCTAATTTTTTTTTTTTTTTTTCTGCTGTTACAGAAAGTATTAAATCCCTTAAATATCACACTTATATACATTTTTGCTTTCAATTTCTTCTTTGGAAGTATTTCAAACTTAAACTGGCATTAGATCCTGTTTTCATTAATCTTATTTTTGTTCTAGTAAGCTGGACATTTTCTCACAGGAAGAGTGCTGAAATAGAATAGCACCAAATATTTATGTTTGTTATGTAGCACTATATGCACCATACATGGAGATTTGCTATCCTACGGATCAAAGTAACACAAAATTCCGTCACTTTGAGACAGGTTATCATATATAAGGACAGCTAAGTACAGTGGGAGCTACTAAATGGTGTTTCTATTTCTACCACCCCTTTGTGGGGTGCCCCCTGTGGATGGCAACAAATTTATTTGCTTGGATTCTATTCTGATCGAATGCATTCCAAGCCAAATTCGTTTTGCCAGGGTACAGATGCCACTCCAGCACCCACGTGCCACGTGTGCTCCTCAATACACGACATAAGAGTTCAGCTCCAGACTCTATCATCATTATGCTACATAGCAGCTATTTCACTCACCTTTCAGCTCAATTGTTTTATTTTTTTCAATGCAGATGTTGGCACAACTCCTTTGTGAAGTATTTTGAGATCCACTGACAAAAACCCCATGTAACAAATCCTACTGTCAGCTTACTCCAGTGTCTTCCCAACCTGCACCCTGCATGCCCAGCTGGCTCACAGCAACACGTGGCGATACCACTCCCCTCCCGCCACGGCACAGTCACAGGCAAGATTCACCTGCGAGCTCCTGAGCTGCTGTGTTCCAGCCTTGCCCTCTGGCCTCTGGCAATGCCTGGAAGCTCCAGGTTTCTAGAGCCCCTGAGAGGCAATTCCACTTTGCCAGGCTTTGTGTTTCTAATGTTAATCACAAGATGAAACTAGCTCATAATTTCAAATGACTTTTGCATGCATTACATGGAAATTCCCAGAGTACTAATATTTATTACTACAGTACCTTAACCAATTGATTCCTTTGGAGATGAAAAAAGCCCATATAAGGACCGTATCTATTAATTATCTTTATTTTTTAAGTGATATGTGTACATCTACATATGTAAGTACACAAATTTCCTCACTGGATTAGCAAGATTCTCTGTTTCCGCAAATGCCAAAAGAAAAATAATATATTTGCTTTAACAAAACCCAATTATTGCAGGCTAAGTCTGGAAGAATATTAATATTGATGCAGCAGACAGACATGGAGGCTGGTATCAGAAATTAAGATCCTTGATGTTTCAAATGAAACTAGTATTCTCCCAGGATTTGTGTGTTATATATCCATATCCCCCATAATGTATAGGGATAATTTTTGTCACATAAAACAGCCAAGACACTGACAGCATCATCAGTTATTTTAATTATTGATACAGTTACTGTGGAAAGACTTGCCCTTTTCTTGTACTTGAATCAACTTCTAAGTTTTACAACTGATTTAACCAAACAATGTCACTTCACTTTGCATTGTAGCTTGGTAAAAATCTAGCAGTCCAAGATGCTTTCCACACTTTTAGACAGAATGCTTCCAGCAAGGCCTTTGCTGTGTGTTGTAAACACAATTGCAGTGTCTTGCACTGCAAAATCTCAGAATACAGGAAGCACTAGAAAGATCAATGGAACTATTCATAATAAAATATTCAAGGAAACCCTGTAATTTATATTTACTTATAGGACTACATATCATTGTGTTCCTATGATCTCTCTCTGAAAAGTCAAATGCTGCTTTACTGCTTGCATGCTATTTCTCAAACAAAAAAGTCATCTAATTAAATTTCAAGCATCCTTGACAATAAATAAGTTGATTAAAAAAAAGACAAATAGAATCTGCTGTCATCAGAGATGACCCCTTAAAGACAAATAAAGCCCAGCAAATGCAATGCACTGGCAGACAGCTTTTCTAAGCAGTGCTTCTTTCAGTATTCCGTAACATAGTGCAAGTCCTAGCACAAATTCTCCCAGGCACTCAGTAACTGCAACTCTTAAGGAGTATAAGTAACTATTCCTTTTCCCCCGTCTGTGTGCTTTTTATGGTTTTAGCCTGTCTTTTATAACTTCCATATTGCTCTACCACACCCCACAGAAATTCAAGAAAAGCACTACTCACTGGATAAATCCATTTTTAACAGTACAGTGAACCATCTGACAGAATGCTAGAGCCAACAGGAAGCGGAGATACTAGTTCAAATGTGTTTTAAGTCAGATGCTGGTTTTCAACTGAAACTCAAGATTGGATTTTTGTCCAAATGAACTGTCAGCAACTCCTAGGCTGGATGAAGTTAATGAAGGAAGGCTCACACCCACAGCCATATCAAGATCTGCGTTTAACACATCACAAGACAATCTCTCACAGAGCACTCTCCCTCTCTCCCCCCCCAACCAGAGCCCCACAGCCTTTCTATGCTCCTCAGCAGCTGTACAGCTCCCAGGCTAATCCCCCAGGTCAGTATCAACCTTTTCTCACCACAAGACCATAGGGTGATTTTTCTAACTTCCATACAAATGACCCACATCCTTAAGAGCTTTTGTGCATCTGAGATGAGACCTTATTAGTAGGCAGAAGAGGTATGTAAAGCCTCTCCTGGAGCCCACTCCATTAGTATTAATCAATATTAATTTATAATTGGATAAAGGTAGCTTTTCAACTATAAATTATTTCAACCTTTTCTGCCCTGCCCTCCAACAACAAAAACTCAGAGCTTTTAGTGTATTTCAGATATCAGAACATTGTATCTCTGTACAAAAGTATTTTACAGATTGTCTTCACATCCAGAATGACTTATCAAGTAGAATGGATCCCTACAGAGAACTACTCTGTGAATCCACGATTTCACCTCTTGCCTCGGAAGCATAAGTGAGAAATATACTTAAGCAGGAGGAATAAACTGCTTTCAAGAATTGACAAACAAGGACTAGAAAGGAAGTGACTGCTGTAATGGCCAAATGGAAACAACTGCCTTGCAGTGCAGAGGGAGTTTCAACCAGTTTCATTCACTGATTGCCTCAAGGAACTT
>NW_008611509.1:3038-19668 GCF_000691845.1 Merops nubicus | reverse complement strand
GAACCTACAAGATCAATGCTGCTAATTGTGAGGAAAATTATTCAGGACAGCACAGAGCCTCCCATTAATGGCGCCTGCCAGAAGAAAGTCAGTTTAGAAGCTATCCTAAAGGTTAACATCAATATCAAATGCAACAACCTGAAATGATTTTATCATCAACCATCCAAGTAAAATCACTACAGTGCTTCAAAAAACTTCAGAACCGCCTGCATCTTAAAACCTATTTTGGTGCCCTGCTCAACAGGTACAAAGCCTGTGTTTATTATTTAAACTTCTTTCATTTGACTGTACCACAAAAACCCCCATGTCTACAGTGATTCCTTCAGTTCTGTCAGTACTCCTGCATAATGCTGGGCAAGAGAACTCATCTATGGACAGGTACCAGCTAAAACTACAGGAAATGTTTTGCTGGAATCATTTTCTTACTTCTACTCAGAAAGACTTCAAAAAGCAAACAGCAACTAAGAGTTGGGTTGAAAATAAATTTTAAAAAAACCCAAACAAACAAATACAGAAGTCAACAGCTCACAAAATTCACAAAATAAGTTAACCACAAAGACAGCATCTCAGTAAATAAATAAGCCACAAACACTTAGAATCTGGGAATGACTCAGAAAATGCTTGTCCCATTTTTTTCCTTTCCAAAGTGTATTCCTCTACTATGAAACAAAAAACAAGGGGATTGCTTGACATGACCCAGCCACACCTTCATGATTTTTAAAAAAGTTTAATGATGTGTAGCAATGGCTGAGAACTTTGCTTAATTTGAAGTAGTAACAATAATCGATAAGAGAAATAATGTATAGTAATAACCTATAGATGAAATGCATATCACATGTAGTTTCAAATATATATATTGCATAATCACAGCATTAATAATTTATTAGACCAATCTCACTGTATATACCCAGTATATACTGGAAAGCTGGAATAAACTTCTTTTTGAATGACACACACTCTTGCTAGTTCTGAGGATCTTATACAGTTTTAAAGATCATACTCTCATTGTCAGAGCAACAGCTTTACTGGTCCTGATTTCAGAACCATTTTTTTTTTTAATGAGTGTTCACATATATTGGATCAAATTAGAAGAGCATTTTTTGTAACAAGTATCTTCTTTATATTTTCCTACAAGTAAAATAGAAGACCTATATTACAATACCTTATTTAATAACTACATTTATATATGTTGACATGCATACATATAAACATATACGTTGATGTGCATGCATATAAACATTCATTAAAACAAGTATCAATAGCAGTATATTTTAAAGAGCACTAAAGGTTACCTCATGTTCTAGTAGCCAAAGCCCAGACTACTCCACTTGGGATGGTAAGTCTAAAATACCTTAAAAACTGCTTCAACTATTTACAGCAAAGATGCATTTGAAATACAGATCAAAGTGGTCCAACCTTGTAAAAGAACCCACAGGTGATATGATAAGAAAGCAAGGGGAGGAATCAAAGGCAACAGGCTTCTTTCTTAACTTTTTGACACCTGCTTGATCTCTGCCTACAAAGTTAATGTGTGCTGGCAAGATCACAAATCTTTCAGGAGATAAACATTTTAATAAAGGAGGTTGCACAGACACATGCACCTCTTCCTGCCCTTCCTACCTAAAAATTACACGTCGGCATCCAGAGACAGACTGACCGTAAAGCCAGTTGTCAACATGTCTTTCTATGTTTCAGTGGAGAAGCTTCTTTTTCTTATGGGGGCTTTGATTTTTTTGCTTGCTTTTTAAACCTTGTCGATGCTTACCTGCCCTTAAGCTATGAAGCTAACTGGCTGTTTACAGAATAATAGCAATGCAGGAGTATTGAAGTAATAAAACAAAACAAAACAAGTCTTTTATTTTTTTGCTTCTGCTTAAAAAAGAAAACACAAAAAACCAAACAACAACAACAACAAACCAACCACACACACAAATCCCAAAGAAGATTAGAATTACCTGCATCATCCCTTCAAATGCTAATTATTTACTGGCTCAAGCAGTAGGATCTACCACTAAGCATTTGAAAATGAAACAAATACCACACAGGTTGCCATCACAGCCTACAGTTTGACTGTCATGTCTATCTGTCCATAGATTGCATCTTACTCTGAAACTAGTACAAAAGCATGAAGACAAAATATGAGAACAATATCCAGTTACACTTATACAATATGCTATATTTATAAGTAGAATTTTAAAAAAAAAGTGTTTCAGACAACTAGACACAAAGATTTCTTGATCAACAATTCACTTTCCTTCTGCATGTCTAAGTGTGATGTCTTCATTTGTAAATCCTCTGTGTAAAGTTAATCCCTTTTATCTACTTAAGACTTGGAACAGCTCACATATCCCATTCCTGCCAATAAGTTCTACACATGATGCAGCAAACAACTGCACAAGATGCGTATTTTATTAAAGTTGTCCATCTAAGAAAATTTACCACAAGATTATATCCACCTACTTTCACTAGAAATCACAGTAACTAGCTAGAATGGGCATACGAGAAGAGAGTTCATTCCACGTGTCTCTGCAGAGTATGGCAAGTGGAGAAAAGGTTTGCTTTGTTTTTCTTCCCCCTCCTCTTTCATCCCTTCCCATTCACCCAGACATCTGTTATTGAAACAACAGGTGCACACTTTCAAACATAATTAAATTTACCTAATATTTAGCCCTAATATGCAGCCCAAACTTTAATCCTATATTAAGACATTATCTTGTCATATAAAATCCTGCTGTGGATGTGGATGATGCAGTTTCTCTGATTCTTTTCTAAATGCATGTATGTCTACTTTATAAAGATGATGGAAACACTACTATGTAAAGTATTTTTCAAGTTCTTCACACAGAGACATCTGATAAACTAGAGATTTTGTACAAATAATTTTTCAAAACATGATTTTCATACACAAATCAAGTAAGATATGTTCTGCTTTCAAACAGGAACACAAGCAAATCAGAAAAACAAAAAAATAAGTTCTAGTCATCCCTAAATTTAAGAATATTGATCCCTAATTGGATGAGAGATGTATTAGCTATAGAAATATATAGAATTGCACATAATTTAATTTTAAAATTGCTTCACTTCTTCATACCAGAACAGAACAACCAGAACGCAATTAATATGACCCATTGCTTTATCACGTATTTTTCCCCAATTCTTGTCCTACATAAATACTTTTTGTGATTCTCTTGTCTAAATCTCAAGATTTTTGGAAAACATGTCCTCCTATGATAAGACAGTACTTTGCACACTAAGCACTTACCTGGAACACTGCCTTGGATAACACCAAATAGAACATGCTGGTCAAAATGCAGACACACCTTTCTTCATTGCCTCCCAACACTTCAGTCCACACAAGGGCTTAAAACTAAGGAACTGATTAAAAGCTGTGTATTCAGTCCTCCACTCCTCCAGATCTTCTGCCAGTTAAAAAAGTGAGGTGCAGGACTCTAGCTCCAAAGCTTCAGTCCAGCAGACATTAAGAGCAAGAACAGCGAAACAAAAGAACAAAAGCTTTCCAGCTAACAGTAGCATGATACATATTGTTTTTCCCTTGGAGTAAGAACATAATCACAGAAACATTTATGTTGGAAAATACCTTTAAGATGGAATCAGTTTGGTTAGAAAACTCACCAGCCAAAAGTAGTAGGATACATACTGCTTTTCCCTTGGAGTAAGAATAGAATCATAGAATCATTTAGGTTGGAAAAAACATTTAAGATGGAACCAGTCTGGTTAGAAAAGATCTCTAAGTGCCATATCTACATGTATTACAATTATTGCATGGTTTGAGTTGGAAGGGACCCTAAAGAGCATCTAGATCCAACCCTGTTGCCATGGACAGACCATCTTCCACCAGATCAAAGCCCCATCCATCTTGGCCTTGAACGCTTTCAGGGATGGGGTATCCACAACCATTTATCTCAATTAACTTAGGGTCTAGGGATTAATTTGAACTGTTGCCTCAGAGGTGAAAGGCCACCACTTAATCCAACAATCCCCTCACACCTCTTATTTACAATAAACTTCCCTCTTTATATCTTTCAGACTGCATTTTTACCTCCAAAACTGCATGCCTTCCATGTCTTGTATATTAAAAAAAAAGTTAGTGCCATTTTATTATTGGCTAAGTTTCAACAGTCTTACTTATGGTTTGAAAAATATGGTCACTTGCCCTAAATAATAAAACTTGATCAATAAAAGGCATGATGAAAATTGACTGAAATTCCTTAAATTAGGAGATCACTCCCAGTTTACAAATAACACTAATAAGTGACATCAGATTTCCACTTGCTCAAGCACTGTTTGAATCTAATAGCATTTTGAAATATGCATTAGAATAAAATAATAAATGAAGAAACATAATTAGTGAATGAAAGAATTAAAGTAATTCCACAGAAGAATATTCCAACAGACAAGAGTCCTCCATAATTTAAAGGTTCAAAAATCCCCCCAAATTTATGATATCAGGACTCGAACAGTCTCAAATCCATCAATGTATCACTCAACCTTCAGGCAAACGCTGTGCAAGAACATCACATGGTTCTGTCAGTTTAAAGCCCACAATATGGTTTTAACCAAGAGCTACTAATTAAGAAGAATGAAGAAGAGGTCAAGGTCTCAGAAGTCTGGTGTCCTAGAGTCACCATAAAGTCACTTCAATGTAGAAGTGGACAATCGCCACCTTTATGTATGGCATCCTCTCACAATGTAAGAGCTGGTACAATCCACTGCCTATCAATCTCTGCACAAAGCAAATTGATGGGACAATGTCTAGAGCAGTACCAGCCTATTAAATCCTGAAGTATGTCATCAATACATGGGTGAAAATAAACCAACTTAAGTACACTTACCAGTACTTTATCATAACCAGGGACCCAACAGATCATGGAGAATATAGATTAATGTCATCTAATACTCACCTATACCTTTATCCTCAGGGGCCTTTCAACAAATGGAGTGCAAGCACAGTCAAGATTTATCTTCTTTTATTTGGTATTTTCAATACTGGTTTTGAGACACCACACTGACTCTTTCAGCGTTTTGTGGTTTAACATTACTGTATGTCAGTGATCAGCAAATGAAGAGGCTACATTAATTTGTCTAGGCACATGAGTCTACTTTTGCTAAAAATGTCAAGACTTGCACTGTCCAATTATGAATGTAAATACACATATATATATTCAGGAAGTTTTCAATTGCGCATTGTTCAAATGCCTAGTTTATCTGTGGCCCAAAAGATTCTTTGTCACGGCTACGTAACAGCACTCAGAATTGCAGTTAAGATTTATTATACATAAAATCCACTCCACTCACTGCAAGTTCTTAACAAAATCAAAGATCCATCGTTTGCAAAGACAGAAGACTCACAATATTTAGTAAAAGGATTTTGAAATCTGTTTTCTCTCTCTGAGGAGGTGTATCTTACTTTGCCTGTGTCTTTATTTGGACCTATTAAGTATGAAATTGTACCTTGCACTGTCTGGGTTAGAAATAAATAAATACTTTGTTTGAAAGGAAAAGCTTAACCCACCTAGTTCTACCTAGGCCTAGATGAAAATTAACTTCGTAGAATGATTTTTTCTTTAATACGTCCTACTGTCTAGTTCACTGGTATTCAGCGGCTTCTATTGCAAGGCTAGTCCAACTGCTCAGACCACTTGATTAAAAATAAATCTAGATTGTAAGGTACACTGTTAATCTCTTTACTTTGGCAAACAAAAGTTAAAACTCTACATCACAAGAAATCAGCAGCTGTTCCACTGCCCCTTACTACTATTATCCACTGTTTATATAACAAAAGAATCTCACCAAGAATCAGTATTCTGAATTCTGTCACACTGAACTTCCTAAGAAACACTTCTCACTTACCTCCAAAGCATGTCACTTAAGTGAGCAAGAATTGCCAGATGGCACAAATATTACGTTTTAGCAATATTTCTCTAAAAGTTCCAAATATTTGGTTTATCAAAGAGACAGGCATGCTGCCAGACAGCTAGTCAGATCTATCATCATTGTCTATCTCATTTTATCAAGGGACATATTCTGAAGCACACATATTGATTTTCCCCCATGAGGGAGAAAAGGAAAAAGAGTAACGTTTACATTATATTAGGTATATATTCCATGACCACTTAAACACTTTAGTGGACTGACCTCCTATCCCGTTTTTGTCATATTTACTGGCAGTGAGCAAAGCTTCCAAAAATCCTTGCAAAGCAAAAGCTCTTTCATTACTGGAAAAGAAAAATAAAGCCAGCAAGACCTACTTTTAAAGAAGATGTTATTGAAACTGTGGCAATATTTTTGCTAACTTTGACATATTTGGAAAGGAGCAAAAGAAGGTAATGATGCATTTGTGAGATCGCTATTTATTTTTCTACTACATTTCTTTTACTAATTTAAGTTGTTATAGGCAAATCAATACTTACCAAAACTGCTATTATGAATGTTTTTTAAAATTTTCATTTTCCTCTTGGATCTGGCTTTTTCCACAAAAAGGTAACTCACAGTATCACCTTTTGGAAAAGTGCTTGTAAACCCTCTATGTAATTTCTTTCTTGAAGACATGAAAGAAAAATCTTCTGTCATTTGTACCAACAATTTGTCTACTTGTCCTGCTACTCAGACACTATTAACAAATATTTTAACAAGGACATTCATTCTTTTTCTTCAAAATTATCAAACTAAATATCATCCAAATGATTTTAAGGTCTCTTAACAACAGGTTTACTTGCCATTTAAAGCAAAAATGAATGCAAGCAAACGTAATAAACAATATCTCTTTGTAGCTCTCAAAGACAGTTGTACCAAAAATATATGCAATAGAATAATAGGCTGATTTATTTCTCTGGCTTGTAACATGCAGTTTTTATTTATATCGCATGCATATGCAACCAATTCATACCAAGTTATAAAAAAGCTTTAATATATGAAAGCAAACTAAGATCTGAAAAGCCTTCTGAATATTCAGCATAGAATATTAAAGAATCTAATTTCCTCTCCAGGTAGTAAGTGCACAGGCTGCTCATAGCACATTTTTGCTCATAGCACTATTCTTTCCTATGTTTCAGTTTCTCTGTTGAAGTCTCACTTCCAAAGAAACTTGTTCAAAATGTTCCATCTCAGCTATTCCAACTTGTAACTTCTTTCTAAAGTAGACATCAGAATTATGACCCTGTGAGGCTCGTAAGTGAAGGAAGCTGGACGAGAATTATATTTGGACAGGAGACCACTAGCACTCATAACACTGCAGGATGTGGTATTAGTGACTCATTAGGTGGCATACCTCCAGCTGAGTCCATATTAAAACTAACCTTCTCTACATTTTCTCTCCCCAGCTTAATATATCACACTTGTTAGATGTGAGAACACTGCCTGAACACTGCCTGTCTGTTCAAAGTGTTAAACAGAAGTCTGGAGCACTAGGAAATTAATTTTCAAAGGCACTAAAAAAAAAAAACAAAAACAAAATCACAACAAACCAAATGCTGCATATATTGCATCTATGACTGCATGAATAGCTGTCTTCCTAAGTTTCGAATTCCCAGGAATCGATCTTCTTCTAATAATGACCTTAGAATTCTTTTCCCCAACAGCTCGAATCCTGAACTGGCATAAAGGTATTCTGGACATCCAGGAAAAACACTATGCTTTATTCTGCTTGTTACTAAAATATTCCTCTTCTGCAGTTTCTGCAGCAGCTGAAGTTCCACAGTGCACATAATAAACAAGAAACATGCTGACCCGTGGCTCTAACTCTGCTTCTCCATGCTCCACCCTTTTCCTGCTATATGCTTACCTGGGCATGACAGCAAAACATACTAGGTGGTCAAATTATTCCTTCACTCTAAGTAGAAGATAAGCCACATTGTCATGAAGTCTTCTAGGTTATTTCCGATAGGACAAACATACCTGTTCGCTACACTACCTGGAATACCCTGTATCACATGGAATGTGATGTAGCCTCTAACAAGCTCTGACATAGACTTAGATGATAGTATATATATATACATGGTAAAAATAAAGATTTGGGTGTTTAAAGCATACGCTGATGCCATCTCAAAAGATGGCCAAACTACCATTGCAGACAGCAGAAGAGGCCAAGCTTTGCATACAGTTATTCTCCCTTCAAAGAACTGAAAACTCCCGTATTGCTCTTCATCCAAGCGCACTAGAATTTCTCATCCACGTCACTGCTCTGGAAATACCAATAGGTTTAGTATGACACCCGGACACAAGTGCTAAGAGGTGTAGAAGAAATTTTTTGCCAAATAATGTATCTGCCTTTCCACTTTGCAGATGTATTACAATTTGGTTTTAAATAGATTTGTGGCTCCCCTAATAGTAAAAGTGGTAGTCCTCAGGGCAGGTACAGCTGAAGGTACTCTCCATAAGTCAACAGTCAGCCTTTGTTTGAAGATGAAATAATACAGTTTTCATGGCATTACAGACGCTTCTCAAGCTGCTGACTACACTGCTTACGACTGGAGGTTCTGTGTATCATTATCTCAGCTTGCCATTAGTTGTCTAACAAATCACAGGTAAAGCTTCTTGCATCTGTTAACCTCCTGATTACAGCTTTATGTTTAGTTTTAAGTCAATCTGTTATCCTTTGTTTAATTATTTTAAAACCAAACACGTACCAAACAAACCACCAAACAAAAAACCCCATACTTCCTCCTCTGCATTAGCCTCACACATTGCCAAACACTCCAAAAGCAACACTGTGGCCCCATTGATGCTGAGGACAAAATTCCCAGCATCTTCCGCTGAGTCAGGATTTCATATACACAAGTCATACCCACTACAAAACATTGTATGGAAGTTTGTTTTTCCATACAACTAAGAAACTAAGATCAACTGTGAATTATGAAAAAAAAAAAAAACAAAAAACCTCCAAACAAAACCAACTTAAACTTTCACCCAGAAAGTATTTCACACAGCTTACCTAGTAAGTTGAGAGTTCTCTTACAAGATGTACAGTATGCTATATAATGTATTATATAGAATATTGTATACATATATCACTTATAGGTTATATACACATAACAGAAATTAAGTCTTCAAATAATATCCATGATTTCAAGAGTAGTATCATCACAATAATTCCCTTACTGTTCAGTTTATGCCTACCTAGCATCTTCTGCATTTTCCATGAAAGAGTAGATACTTATGTACTTCAAAACTAAAATACAGACTTCACACACGGCTAAATGTCCAACTTTATACAAAATCTGGCTTACATCTGTAAATCTTTTTTTTTTTTTAATTTACTCAAGGAATTTGTTAGGACTGGCGGAAGATTATGCTTCCACTGAACATTATCGATGCATACACAATTCACCATATAATCCTGCCAAAGAGCAAAGTTTCTTATAATAATTTCTGCATCACCAACACCATCATCCCCCAAACTTTTCCTCATATTTCAGTGCTTTTATTCTTTATATGCAAGCAACATGGATAGCAAACCGCAACCTAAACCAACCAGAAGAATAAGGTGAACAGAAAAAAAGTTGGAAAAGAAACTAAATCAATTGACAAGAAAACAAGATACAAGAAAATCTTCAACTATGAAATATGAGGAGACAAGCTACAGGAATGAAACATGGTACGTGGACAGAAGTAGCAGACAAAGAGCACTGGGAATGAACATCTGTTAACATGAGCATATTTTTCTCCATGGCCTACAATAAATCTAGAAGTTTCAAATCCAGTGATTACTGTGTAGCAACCTAAGGTGTTTCTCATTTTCTGGCTATGCAGAGAAAAACATTCTAGAATTACAAACATACAGCATCAACAGTGAGGATTTTTAATATTTGAAACTTGCCAAGCAAATTATGCACATCTTTCATTACAGCAAAAAATCTAGGAAATAGATTTAACAGGAGGGGAGAAAAAAAGAGTAAGAAATGGCCATAGATTTGTCCAATTTCAGACAGGTCCAGATGCAGAGGTACCACTTCTTCTCTGACTCCTTCCTTAGTATAGTTAGGCTCTCGAAAGGACACAGCTGAGGACCAAGGGAAAAGGTGAGGAAAGACAGGCCTAGCCCTATGGTTCATTACACTAGTACCTGCTTCCCTCTTGCCCCCATCCCAAATCCAGCAGTGCCGAGTCCCCTTCTACCTCTTTTTCTCTTTCATAATGCAGTGTGGCAGTACTAACAAGTAACAGGAAGGAAAACTGTTACTAGAGGACAGACCCGCAGTTCATGAGTCTACCATTCTCATTCTTCTGGACCTCAAAAGTTTCCCTGCTCCATAGGCCAGGTAAAGAGATGTAGCACCAACATCAGTTCAAGTTAGTCCTTCTTCCCTTACCATTAGCACTAGCACACCTCTCCCACCACCAGCTGTGTTCTTGGAGACCAGATCTTGTTCTTCCTTCTGCTGTGGAGTTCCTGAGTGGTACTGAGCACATCCTTTATATTATTTTGCTAACCAATATCCACATGCAGTGACAAAAAGGTGTCTGTTTTCCCATGCAGTTCTCAGCAAGGAGGACAACAGCACTTTTGGGCTAACACTGAAGAATAACTGAGGCAACATCTGATGTAATTTATGACAGAAAATTCTTAGTCTCAACACTTGCAGCTTTCATGGAAGTAAGCGAAAACTCAGTTGTACTGTAGATAGTATTTAAATCACTCCTCAAGTCTGTATGGATCAGGAAGAAAAAGGAAAAAAAAAAAGCTACATAGAAAAGAATCACATGCTCCCACTTCAGTCATCAGCCTGCAAGATAGAGCTAGCTCCTTCTAATTTAACTTACAACTCTTCCATCTTCATCTTTCCCCAGTGGGCAAATTCAGCTCTGACCTAAACAGGCACAAATTCCATTAAATTACACTGGGACTGAATCCAGTACTGCCAGGTCACCCAATACCCTCAGAAATACGGGTAAACTTATTTTCTTCAAATGGGAATAACAAATCGGTACAAGTTGCTGCACTATTTTTCCAATTACATCATCATTGAATTTCTCTATTATGTGCATGTCGCTAAATTGAGTCAACAAGATACTCTAAATTGGTAATGAGACCCTTAGCCATTCACCACTTACTCCTGTTAAGGAATGATATAGAGGCCTGCTCTATTCACAGGCAATCATCTGTTTCTACAGCAAAAATCACAGTTCTCTGCCATCACACTTCCCATTTCCTCATTCACAGGACTCACACACATAACCTCTTCAGCAATCTTTCATGAGAGATATAATCATTGTTTTAAGACTGCTTTTAAGGTTAAGTTTCATTAAGCACTTTAAGAAAGAATATATTGTCTATATGTTCATCCCGTAATCAATTTCAAGAGAAATCTGCCATCACACTCATGAATTCAATAGTCTATTAATACAGACAATATTGTCTAATCACTTGTGCCTGTTACAGTATCTAGCTACATAAAACCATCTTTAACTGCAAAGGTTTAAAAAGTGGCCAATGACACTTGATGAAGCACACTTTTAGATCATTATAGGGGGTGATGGTCACGATTCTCACAACAGTACACAGTTAATTCAAAAAGCATGATCTAGAGAGGGAAGAAAAGGTTTCACAAACTATAGCAAGAGTAGCATGATTAAAAATTCTATCTAATTTTAACAAATGTATGGAATATTATTATTTGAGTTCTGCAGACATGCTTCAAGAACACTGCATATACTGAAGTTTGAAGATCATTTGTAAACAACTTCAATATCTTGCATTAAAACTGGCAGGACCACTATGAAGACTTTCTCTGTACTTTCTAGCCCTAGCAAAAACGAGAAGGTATCAATCACCCTGTTTTAACAGCAGCTGACTGAAGCTATTCATCGAGTTGCATATTGCTACCACTGTGGCCCCATGAATAAGTCTCAGTCTCCTCCTCCTTTTTTTTGTTCCTCTGAGTGTGCTCTTAACAGCACAATTTTTTTTACTTTCTGAATGGCTTTCAGAAAACAGCTGAAAAGAATCACCATTAGCAAAAACAAAAGTTTTCAATGAAAAAGTGGGAACAAAGTGGACATATTAGAGACAACCTGTGATTCATGGCCTGTACTGTGCTTTGCCCCTCTCTTTACCTCAATACACTCTTCAGTATTACTGCTGGGTAAGAACAAGGCAGACTACTGCACTTCTCCTAGCAACCAAAAAAAATCACTTAGGGAAAAAAGGCATGCTGTCTGCTGAAAGGGAGAACAGAGAAATTTGGGGTCATACAAAGCCAGACATATGTTCTTTTGCATTTCACCCTAAATTGAGCAGTTGTCAAAAAAGATTCAGTAAATAATAATAAACAGTTCTGTTTTACACTGATTCATATTTAATTAAATATCTGTTTGTGCACTTGTCACACATTTAATTTTCTTTTAATTCAGTGTTCTAACAGCTCCTACTACTGTTTACAGTTTTGCCTTCAGGGACATAAATTCTATTCCTTACAGTTTCTAAAGTTATGTTCTTTCATTGTAAGTGTGTATAGATAGAATTCTATCTCTACGTCGGTAAAAACATTTTTTAAAAATCTAGATGTACAGACAGGGAGAACTATTCTTAAGAGTTTAAGCACCACAGTACTAAAAGACAACTTTACCATAGGATCTCCCTATTCCAAATGCTGGCCTTTTTCCCTAAAGGACTTGGATCTTATAGAATAAACTGTCTGGTCTCATTAGGTAAACACCACATTGCACAGTTTAAGATGATGAACCACATCCACACAGAAGAAAAATAAACCCACAGAAGTTATAACTCAGGCATACATCTAGCTTAAAATCAAAGCATTATATTTTAAAATTCAGTTGGGTAACAAAACAGATGTAATCGATCGAGTGTAAAATGCAGCCTGCAGTATTTCTGATAGTTATTTTTTTTTCCACTGAAAGTCCTTTGTTTAATAGCTGTTGCCTTGATGTAAACCAACTATTTTAGTTAGCCCACTGAATTTCTCCTACGGATCATAAAAATATATACACAAAAACTCCAGCCAATCTATCACAGCACTTCTGCAGTGCATCAAGTTAAATCCAGCAAGGACCTTAGTTCACTGCATCAAATTACAATTTAGCGTTTTCTTGCAGCCACTCCAAACAAATCTGGACTCGAACAATTTAACAGAAAGCTTTATTCACTTCATGGATGACTGATGTACAAATGGCATAGCAATGATAAAAGATTAAACATACTGTGTATAAAACAACCCTGAAGTTATTAGGCATCAGCACTATCATGTTAAGCGTAACAGTCGTGTTTTGCTCCCCTTTTCACTCCCCATGCTGCCTCACCCAGCCACACGCTTCTGTAGCTCAGCTCTACTGCTAGTCTCTCTCTCCCCTGATTCTCTGCTTCTACATGGGGTAGTCCTTTAGTCCATCAAGCCGTGGGCCTGGAACCAGGCTGCTATCTGACTCCTTCTCCCAGTTCTCCCAGTGTCATTGCTCTCCAGAAAACTGATAGAGCAGGGTAATGCTACTGTACATGCAGGACCAGTAAGTATCTCCAGGTCTTGAAGGTGACACATTATATTAAACACAAGATTCCACCTCTGAAAAGTGGTAAGGAGGATGCGCCAACAGATCTCTTTTCTGTAGCCTCCACTACAGAGTGACAATCTCAAAAGGAAGATCAAAGTGATTAAGGAAAGGAAATCTGGGTGAAGAAAACAAACCTTTTCCAACTAGCTCCTCGTCCAACAACATTGCTATGCCATTTCAATTTTTCAAATTACTGATATGAAAGAAACCATTATCCATCCTTTAGTTACAGAGCTCTCCTTCAGATAGAACATAGACTGTTTAAATTGACCGCTGTTTTTGCCAGGATGAAGTCATCTGGGCTACAGGACATGTGGACTTTGAAAACTGCACAGAATGACAGCTTTAGTATCCATGATTATAGGGCTCATGCAACATTAAAATACTTCTCGTAACCGCTTCTTAACTCTTGACATTTTCACAGCAGTAAAAAAGTACCTCCAGTACCCCAGCATGAACAGTCCCTCCACTCAATATGAATGAGAAACAAGCTGACTGATAGTAGTTACCTGACATTTTGGTTTTAAAAAGGTTAATTTTTTTTCCACTCGGTTTCTCTTGCAATCAATGGCAAGTGATTAATAGAAGCGAACTACAGTTTACTGTGTTTTACAACTCCCTGCTGGCCATTTATTCTTTACATATTTGCCCAATATGCATTTATGGCAACACTACACTGACGCTATATATGCAATGCATAAATACAAACTAAAAGACTGTATGTTGCAGCAGACATTGTGGCATAATCATCCAGGTAAACTCTAATGAGTAAGACCATAGTTCAACTCCTGGCATCCCCACGCATCCTACCAGTTCATTTCCGTATATCAGACCAAATAAACTGTTCTCCCAATTAATCTGAGAAAAAGTGATAAAAGAAATTAAAAATAAATTATAACAAAGAATAACATAGTACAATGTCAGGCCACTGTCTTTCACTGTACTCAGTCTGAAGAATTCTGCTGGAACTGAAGTAGTACAACAACTCACTTATAAGAAGGGTAATTCTGCAAGCAAATATCTATCATTAAGGTTGCTCCAAATCAAGCTTGGAACAGTGTCTTATGCAATGAGCACCTGAAAATCATGAGGAATGATTATGAAAATGCATTGTGTTCTTCCAGTCATCATTCACAAAGGTAGGTAAAGCTGAACAAGCATCTCCACAACTAGGGTAAACAGTAGTGTAGAAAGCTTGTAACAGAACCTGGATGCACACACTCTCAATGGGTTCCAAAATGTACACTGGAATTACCAGAAGAAGATCAGTGGCCTTCAGTTACCAGTAAGCCAAAGATATATTGCTTCCTGGTAGAAATACCAAAGAAGTAACTTTTATCATTAAGCAAAGTGAAGTTGTGTGGTTTTAATACCATGGTCTCTTGCAGTGCAACTAAGCTCAAGGAGAAATTAGACATAGAAAAGGATGTTTGCAAACCTGTCTAGAACAATTAGAAAGTTAGCTTAAAACTCAGTTAAACTGACGTGTTAACTCAGAGATCTGCAGAAAATAACCATTATTTAGTGAGCTAATAAACAATTTCGTTAGCCAAAAAAAACAAAACAAACACAAAAACAGCTGGGGCAGAGTGGTAAAGACTGCAATTTCAATACATATGCACAAGCTACTTTCTGCCAGAACATTGTTTGAATTAATATCTTCTCATCACATTTGTCCATAATATGAAGACGAATCTCATTATGCTTGGCTGCTAGAGCACAGCAGCTCAATATAGGTATCAGCAGGTTATTACATGGGTACTACTTGTTAGTTTATCTATAGTTGTTCATGTATTTATTGATGAAGGTTATTATTTTAATAAAATTAAGAACACATCTTGGATCTCTTCCATGGCAGCAAAGCCAAGACAAGCTGCAGAGATGGAATTAAAAAGCCATTTTTACTTCATGAACTTTTGGCTTGAAAAAACACTAAGCTTTCTGATTACAAAGGGACATTCTGCGTTAGTAAAAGAAGCACCATAGGAACAAGTAAAGAGTGAGCAAGACAGAAGCATCAGTATGTACCTATACCCTGTAGTAGCTGGAAGCTATCTCTATGAAAGGATGAAAGGATGTAGCAACAAGCTAACTTCACCTTGTAACAAGATTACCTGAATTAAGATGCAATCCTTTACTTAACAGTAATTCAAGTAACCATCACCTGGTTTCAAGGTTTTTTGCACAAAGGACTCAACAGAAAAATTGTTACTGATTTTGGTGGTACAGAATCAGGTTCTAAATTAACTAGGCCTTATTTAATTATTCACTATAACAATAAGAAGGTGGTTTACAGTAGTTTAACAGTTATTCTGTTAAGGAAAGGATGCGAGGTGAGGACAAGACTGACAATCTCATTTCTGGACATATATCTTCAAGGGAAGAGAGCTCACAGTTTGCATTGTATGGTAGAAGCCAGGTGCGAAAGTAAAGAGGGTGAGCCTAAAATCTGCATCCACAAATCTTTACTTTTGTGAAAGTATTTCACATTCAAAGATCTTATGACTAATAGTCCACATGATTAATCATACATAAAAGTTATCCTCAACATTCTCTCTGAAGTAGTGATTTAAGATCAGTTTCTGCACTCTTTGACATATCAAAATTTATACGAATTTTTTTGAAGATACAAGGCATGTGTACTATAAAATTGTAAATGTGAGAAAGCTTGGGTAAAAGTAAGCGTTCTGTAAAAATTCAGCAGTTACACTTAAAAAATGCCTGTTCAGGCAGAACCTCAAACCAAACATACTTATCTATTGGGCAAAAGCAAATACTTGCTTTCTTCTGCACCCAAAATAAAGGTATTTCTATAGAAATACAGAAAAGAGCACCAGTAACCCAGGCTCTTGGCAAGAAACAGCATCAATATGATTAGTAAGTATCATCCACAAGGTTGGTATGAGAGGTAGAGAGCCAGATGGCAGCCACAGGAAGAGCAACCTCTGCCACGCCAGCTGAGATAACAGATAAAACCTGACAGCAGGCTTCCTCTTAGGTGGCTGAAACAGAATGTACAGAACCTGTTAGCAATCTATTTAGCCGAGATCAATATTTGAATAGCAATTCAAGGGTAGCAAACAGATAAAAAGCCATTGCATACTCT
>NW_008611509.1:0-3007 GCF_000691845.1 Merops nubicus | reverse complement strand
CGGGTCAGCAGCGGACAGAGCATGTCTCAAATTTAGTGCTGTAAGCCTGAACACAACATTGCCATAGAAAAGCAGCTCCTGGAAACAGAGTTGACTAGACAGACTTGGCCAAAGCCTCCATTTCCTCTCTCTGAGATTTTTGGCACATCTCCTTGATGCTTTTTTATGCACCCTTAAAAATGCACTTAAATCCTTTTGTCTGCTTCTAAGGTTACATATCTTCAGCCTGCATTGCTAAAACTTATTTTCCTTGAGCAACATCGACAACATCACTCCAGAAAGTTCCTTAGTGCAAGGATTGCTGAGTTAACTGTAACTCACAAAAATGTTTAAAAACTCACATTCTAACTTTTCTGAAACAACTGCGGAGTATCAGACCTCTTGCAGTGTACCAAATTAGCAAAGGAACAAATTATCCGGATCTTCACATTACTTTTTGAACAACCCATCTCTGGAAGTGCAACGACAGGATTTCCTTGTTGCCTACCTTTTCCACATAAATATATGTTGTTGCTGTCATTTTCATCAAAAGCACTACAAGTCCTACCAGGGCAGAGTTTGGCCCAATAAACCCAGTGTCTGTAGTAATATCCACAGACCTGTGTTCACAGAAGTTGTGAACTTTTCTGTTAATGTTTGTTGGTTCCAGCTTCACTACTGATTGGAAAAAAAGTCTCCTCCTCCAAAACCAAAAAAAAAAAACCAAAAAAAAACCCAAAACAAAACAAACAAAACAAAAAAAAAAAAAAGGAAAAAAGGCAACTGAACACCATATAAAAAAAATATAATCAGTTGGTTTAATTCCAAAAGCTAGCATTTTATTTTATGGTACAGGCTCTATCTAGTGGGGGATTTTGTTGTTTGGGTTTTATTTGTGTGTGTATGATTTTTTTTTTTTTCTAACAGTAACCAAGACTGATAGGTAAAGAAAAAGAGAATTAAGATTTTTTCCCTGAACAGACTGCAAGAAAATGGGGTAGGTCTACAGGAAAATTATAAGCATGGCAATAAATACATATATATATAAACATATCACATGTTTTCAGCCATTTTAACTGAGTGTTGCAATTTTCAGGCATCATAAAATAATGGACAGAGAAAATAACTTTAGAAGAAAAAATTATCATTTTGATCTACACTGTTATGCATTGTGTAGCACTACTCCTGAATCACTAAAAAACCCTAATGTCACAGGGAAAAGGATGGCTAACATGCCTCAAATGCTACAGTGTCTCCTTCTGTCTGGACCCAATGCCAAGAGAACAAAAAAAAACCACCAAAACCCAACAACAAAAAAATCTCTAAAGCAGAAATGCACTAAGAGGTAACTTTAAAATGTGGAAAGAAAACCAAGGACCTATTAAACAAGCGGTCTATTGGGTTTTGTCTTTTTTTCTTAAATTAAAGCATGACAAATAGCACTCATGTTGATATATATCTTTTCAAAGCAACTGGTGGTATATGTCACCCTGAGGTATAATCATAATCACTGTGCTTCTAAAGAGACAGAAGTACCGCGTGCCAGGCTTGCGTGCCAGCATTTCTTCAAAGCTACTTGTTAGTCACTTGACAGTAACAGCTTATCTCTACTTGGTCGAGATGTGCTACCCACAAGGCGTTTCATTTATGTATTTCTTTCTTTATGGGAGTTGTTAATGTAGGGAAACTTGACAGACTCTGCAATATCTTCCCACAACAGAGGAAGATCACATCTATTCTGGGCAGTGTCTTGGCATTTTTTCTAATGGTCCAACTCTAAATTAGCCATCGGCTTCACCTGCACCACCAACCCCTAACCTATAAGGCTAAAACAGAACAAAGGTTCTACTTGTGCTCCCCATGACAAAAGTAGAATAAATTATGTCTTGCTCCTGTCGTTCCATCAAGCTGGTTAATTGCATTTGTTTCATATATCTCCAATCAGCCTGATACATTAATTACATTCTGCAACACCAAGCTCCTCTGATTCCCTCTGTCACTTCCATCGAGTACTTTAATTGTATTCCTCCCAGCTATCCACAACGTTAAACACTTACTAATAATTATATTTCTACAGTTCGATATTTTCAGTTTGTATACAAAGATAACCCTAATACTGGTGGTCTTAAAGATCAAAATATCTTACAGTAGGAAAAATAAAAACCAAAACTGTGACCATGCTGATAGACGCAGATGTTCCACTAAATCCTTTCACGGCTAAAACTTCCTACCGTTTAGCATGTACCTACATTACACAAAAATGTTCTTCTTGGCAGACCAAGCAACACTACATGGGATAGCATATTATGCAAACAAAGTAAAACTGTACTTGAATGTCTCCCTTTTCTCGTCTATTTTGCCTCCTTTCTTGTTAGGGGGTGGGGGAAGATGAGAGGAGGGGGAGAAATACCCAAAGCAGACTGCGAACAATAAACCCAGCGCCTTTGCTTCAGGACTTGAGTAAATGCCGCAAGCAGCAGCCTCCCGGAACAAAGTTTGCTCTCAGACAGGCAAAACCAGGCAAAGTCCCAAACATCAAATTCACCTGAAGTCTAAAAGACCGTTCAGAGAGTCAAATACTCAGTCCTAGGAGGAGTGCCGAGCGTTTGGTCCCAGCACACACTGCTGGAGAGCCGTATGCTGCTACAGATGCTCGCTTCCTAGCTGTGCGCTTGAGCGCCTGTGACGCCCCGAGCGCCCACGCTGCAGCACAGCGCCAGCCCCGACGCGGAAAGACCATTCGCCCTCGCACTCAAGTTCTCGTCTTCCGAAAACGTACTTCCCCAGGACGCTAATTTATAATTCCCCATCCACTACTTAAGCCTGAAAACCGCAAGAAGGGTTGTAGAGCGGACCCAAAGGAGGGAGCGCGGGGCGGGAACAACGCACCCTTTCCCCCAAACGCTACTAAGCTTCACAGCAACACTCCCTCCGGAAAGCTCGTCACGCGGAGCTGAGTGGGGAGATGATGGGAAGACCCTTCCGCCCCACACTCAAGGGGAGCCCCGCGGTGTCGGGCCGGGCACCC
>NW_008611508.1:11437-11790 GCF_000691845.1 Merops nubicus | reverse complement strand
CCTGTGCTCCAGATTCCCTCACCAACCATTCCAAGGCCTTGAAATATGTCTTAATTGTTCTTAGGCTGTGTGCTGGTGCATCTTCTCTCCCCACCTGGAAGAGAAGTAAGGTGTAGTAGTCTGAGGGCCTCACTAGGCTCAGAAATTTCTTAGTGATGTCCTTAACCTGGGCTCCAGGGCGACAGCAGACCTCCCTGTCTGCTAAAGACTGAAGTGTTACCAGTGATCTAAAATCCACCTGTCAGACAGTTCCTCAGACATGATATCTGTCCCAGTGCTGCTCTTCATGTTTATTAACAGCTTGACTGATGGAACTATGCTCTCAGCAAGTTTGAGGATGGTGCCAGAATATG
>NW_008611508.1:0-11406 GCF_000691845.1 Merops nubicus | reverse complement strand
GAGTGATTGATACTCTGAAAGGAGTAGCTGTTACTCAGAGAAGCTCAGCAGTCCAGAGAAATGGGCTGTTGGGAGCTATGTCTCTGGCTGGGACCAGCAGGCTAGTGAGAAGCAAAAGCCCTGAGGTCCTGGTGGGCAGCAAAGGAGGATGTGTCATCTGGGGTCTTTGCAGCTGAGTGTGACCTGGACAGTTCTCACCAGAGTGCAGACAGTCGGTCTGGGAAAATGACCCTTCACTTCTTGTCTCTAGTTGGAGATCACACCTACACATAGTACGTAATTATGCATTCCTGAGTATAAGACAGACATGGATGTAGAGGAGTGCAGCAGAATACTGCTAAGATGAGGGATGCTGGAGCATGTGATATGGGGTATAAGACTGTTTGTTCAGGCTAAAGAAGAGGTGGCTTAGAGGAGATAATACTGTCATCTACATCTGCCTGATGGGAAGGTGTCAAGAAGACTGAGCCCAAGTCTTCTCAGAGATTGACAGTGGAAGGACAAGGTACTATATGGAGTATGGGTCTGGGCTGTAGAAGAGAGGCCCAAAGAGATTGTCAGACCTCCATCCCTAAAGGTATCTAAACCTGGACTGGTTGTGGTTCCTAGAAATCTGCTCTAAGTGCACATGCTTTAAGGAGGAGGTTGGATTTAGACAACATCTGTATAGTCCTTCCAACCTGCAGATTTATAGGATTTTGTGACTGTGTAAAATCAGTAAATTAGTAGCTGTCATATGCTAAGACTGACTGTTAAAAACTCTTATTTCATGTATATAGAAATAATTTCTTAATACTTGCATTTATGTTGTCGTGGGAGACTATCAGAATGTTCTGGATGACTACAGGCTGTAATCTCTGGAACTGCTGTGTGCTTCAACTAGTGTTGTAAATTTTCTGTGAATGACATACAGTATTGCATCTCCTATGTAGATGACCTGAAAACACTGGACACTAGAATTGCAGACTTCTTCTTGCAGGTTGTTGTTTGTTTGTTTTTTTTCCTGAAAAACAAAGTATTAACTCTTTCCTAGACTGGTAAATCAGAGACTTCTGGAAGTGCAGTCCCAGGTTGAAGAACTACAAAAATCTTTGCAGGATCAAGGTTCAAAAGCTGAAGATGTAAGTAGAAATGTGCATCAAACTTACATTCAAATAGTTACCATTTTTTAAACTTTCACCTTTTTGTAAGTAAATATGTAGAAGAAGGGTGCAAATGGGGAATTCTGATAGTTTTCTGTATATACTCATGATCTTATCGCTAAATTGTGCTTTTCTAAATAGGATGTAGGACATTTGCTAGAAAAGAAAGCCATCCTATGTAGACAAGGTGTCAGATATGTTTTATTAGATTTAATTATGAATTAAATTGTTAAATTTAGGATTAAAATTATTTAATTAGAGTAGAGAGTTTTGTGGGGAATTAAGGAAATATTAGTTCACCATATCTGAATAAAGTATCTGAAGTTACTTTTGGTTTAGTTTTCTTTATGAAAGCTAAAGGCCTTTCCTGCCAGTGTAAGCTCTGTAATTATGCATGTAAATATATCTCACAATGCAAGAAGCCAGACAGGCCAAAACTAAAAAACAAAACCCCAGATAATCAGGTCCTCAGCATAATTCAACATGTTCTATTTCTGCGTACAGAGTTAGCTTTATTTTTAATGTAAGAATATACAGTTGCAGCATTAGTGTGGAAAACAACTTTCAGTCTTCCACTCAAACATTGTTTGCCATCTCCTGTGTTTGAGAGAAGCTCTAGAACTGTCTTGAGAGCAGTGATTTGCTGGACTCTACATTCACAATGTATGCTTACAGTCTGTGTATTACGTTACTAAATGGCAACAGGTTGTAACACGTTGCTTTCTGTTGCTGTGATTTTAACTAATTTATCTAAAAGAGTGAAAGTTTTTACTAGCTGCTTATTTTCATTTAAGTGAGTTTAATTTAGCTTATCCCTTTAATTCTCAGAAGAAATTATATGAAAGTAAAACAAAGTTTTACGGAGTTCAAATAAGATTATTTTCCTAAGTAACTTAGAATGTGTTTTAGAATGCATTTTAAAATGGGTCCATTTTACTACCTGATTTTGAAATATACTTTGTTGTCTTAGTTATTGGCCAAAATGAGATTTTTCAAGGTGAACAACAATACGAAAAAAATATTCTCAGATGCTGAGTATTGTAAATGATTCCTCTCCAACTGAAATAATCTTTTTTTACTGTGATTTTAGTTGTGTCCCTATTTGAGGCTCTGGTTTGGACAGTAGTTTAGGATGTGTCTGCAGCTCACTTACAGGACTGCTTACAGCCTACGCAGGCATCATGAGATGATGCTGTTAACAGCAAAACGTCACCATCACAGCACCACTACACAGCCTGCTGTATGCACCAGGCAGCCCTTGTCAGATCAGAGCTGGCAAGTTCGCAACGCAGTTGCTGCATTCCTGGCTTCTGTGTTGATCTGACCATGCCAGTGGCGATTTATAGGCTCTAATCCCACAGTTTGTTTCGCTGAGTTTGGCGTGTAGCCTTTCATTTGCGCTTAAAGAAACAGAAGGGACAGAGTAGATTCAGAGATGTATTGAGGCTGCAGAAACCTCTGCGTGGACACCTCCTCCCATCTCCCACAGAAAGCTCAGCAAACCTTGAAGTTAAACTCAGCTGCTCAAGTAGGTAGAAGTTGTCCTTGGTTAAGGTTACCTGGCTGGTAACCTTAAGATATCCCTACAAAAAGAGTGGTTCTTCAGATGCATGAGGACAAGGATGAAACACATGACACATACAGTTCATCGGTGTGTTGTTTTCAGCTTGTCTCCTTTGTTTTTCACTGCATTTCTTCACTGAAATCCCTACTTTTTTATACTTACACTGTAAATATGATCAACCTAGAAAACTCAAGGTCCCATTTGTACTCAGTCCAGAAATTTGTGATGAGGTCTTGGTTTTTTTTTTGTTTTATTTTGTTTTTTTTCAAAGTTGGAAGTTATTTTTAGGCTTGCCCAAACAGTAGTAAAAATGCTTTCCTAACCCAGGCAGATATCGTTGTATTGATACATGCTGCTTGCTGAGATCCACAAGGGGAAGCAGTTTTGATTTTGTATTGAAGTGCAGTGGAAGGTGAATGTTAGGAGGGTCTCAGTGCTATTAGGCCTTTAATAGGCACTGACACATCCTGTTGGGATCCAAGATTAGTCCATCTTGGCTGTTGCCTTGCTAGCCAACAAGGGAAAGGCTTCCTTACCCCAGGCTTCCAGATTACAGAAGCAACTCAGACATGCCTTCTGTCATCAGAATAGCAAGTTTTAGTTACTGTCCTCCAGAATGCAGTTGTCATGCTTAAGGCTGCTCAGCAGGTACCCTGAACATGGTACCCTGTTTTGTCATCATTGTTCTCCCTTTCTCTGCTCTGCTATCTGTATAAGCAACCTGCCTTTAGTTACTTCTACCCACACTGAACATAGTCTTGCATCACATCTGGTGCCCATACTGCTACACAATCTTGGCCTTATATACTGTTGCTGACAAAGCTACTAAGTCGTCCTGACTTGGCACCTTCCTAAAAGGTCCCCAAAACTCTCATGCCTGTTTGGTCACAGGTGGAGTTCAGCCATTTTGCTTATATGGTGAAACACTGGAACAGGTTGCCCAGAGAGGTGGTAGATACTCCAAACCTAGAAACATTCAAAGTCAGGTTAGATGGGGCTCTAAGAAACTGATCTAGTTGAAGGTGCTCCTGCTTATTGCATGGGAGATTGGAGTAGATGACCTTCAAAGGTCCCTTCCAAACTTAACTAGTCTGTGATTCTGTTCCTCTTAGCATCTTTAAAATGTGACAGTTCCTCATGGTGGTGTTAACAGAGTTTGTCATCACAACATTAACAGTCTCATCAACTAATTTTTTTTTTTTTTAATGTAAAGTAAAGATAATTAAATATTGGGAAGGAGGATATCTGTTTTCTAAAACCAAGCTATAATAAGTATTTTTTTTTTTACTGTTTTGTAAGTGGAGCTTCGTAGCAGTGGGAGCAGAGAGCAAAATAGCAAGTGTGCATTTGCTGATTTTTATGGTTATGTTATAGAAGTATGCTATTATGAATGTTTAAAACATTTGAAGTTAAATGTAAAATAGCCCAAAATTAGGTAAAGCGTTTTTGTTTGTTTTTTTTTAATTGGATTTTTTTTTGTGAGAGACTGGTCTTCCTATGAGAGAAGAAGAATTACAGTAATTACTTGTTAGGAGCAGAGGATTTGGATATGGGGCTTTGAAGCTAAGTCTTAAAAAAAGAAAAAGTCGTATTTGCCCATCTGTAATTTACTTGAATTTATCTGCCTTGAAACAAGTATGTCTAGGATCTTTGGGTGGCTAAAATCAAACATTTTACATTTTGATCTTTTTCCTAATCTTCTGTCTTGGATAAATTACTCTGGGTAAACTCAGTCCTTCTTTTAATTGTGTGTGCTGTTTCTCATTAGTTTCTTGCTTGGGAGAACATATGATCTGTTTAGATGGGAGTAATGTTACTCCCACAGCAATGCTTCTGCTGTGCAAACAATATATATGAAAATACACTGGTGGAATCAATGTTGACAAGTAGTTGTGTTTGTTCCAAACTAAATCCAAGTGCAATACAAGGATCACAACAGAGAAACTGAGTTCAATTTTTATTTTCCTACCTTAGAAAATGGGCACAGCTGCCAACTTTTCCCTTAATTGCTCAGACCAACCAATAGTCCCTTAAGTCACCAGACATAAGTGGTGGTGCCTGTTCAAATGCTTTGTGACCAACAAAAATGTATACACTTATTGTTAGAGAAAAAGTGGAGTTACTGCAGTTCAGAGGACTGAAAAAGGAAAAAGTCAAATGGTTAAAATGTGCAGATCCTTGGTCTCTACACACTGCTGACTCTGAAGTCAGTAGAGTCACGCTGACTTGTTTGTAAGTGCTCTTCTCCTTTCTTATAATGTGATAAGGAAATCCAACTTAGAAATAATGAAAAAACATGAACCAGGAATGTGATCCAAGACAGTATTTTGAAGTGTTTACACACTATACAAAGCTCAAAGCTTTTCTGGGTGCACACAGTAATTGTCTCTGTTGGCCAGGTGTCTAAACCTTTGTTGAAAGATCATTGGAGAAAAAGCAGTGAAATAATCTTGTTTATGTTTTTATCTTATATTTTAATGGTGCTCAGGAGCTTCAGTCACATGGAGACCTCCAGTGTGATTGGTACTGGATATATATAAACCAAAAAGGCAGTTTCTGGTTTAAATATTCTATATTTGTCTTCTATTCAATCACTGTGGCAATAACCCAATTCAGAATTACTCCACAAAAGCACATGCATCTCTTAATTTTGGCTGTAGCCTAATAGACTGCAGATTTTCTCCTGGTTTGTTACTTGAATGATTTTTGGTTTAAAATTACTTTGCAAAATGTCAGTTGCTCTCCCTTGGAAATCTAGTTTAAACACAATGGTTTACGAATGTGCTTCTTTACTATTTTTAGAGTTTTGGTTTTAGTGATATATATTTTAGAAGATGTTACAGGATAGAGCTGCTGATGAGAACAGAGGAGAAAAATGTGCATGCATGAAAAAAATGCATAGCATTAACTTTTTCTCTTCATGACTTTCTAAATAGTTTCTTCTGTTGGCTGCTGTTTTGCTTTATACTAATGTCATCTCTCTTTCTTGGCATGGGCTTCTGCTCAAGGCTATTGTGAGTATGGCTTTCTATTTACTTAACAATACTTTCAGTGTATGGGCATTTATTGTTTATTGGTTTTTTTTGAAAGATATTTGCTGTGTATGAAGTGACTTTAAAATAAAATTTGCTTTGAAGCTTTTATTGAAAGAGCATATCTAAATGTGATAGAACCAGAAAGTGGAACACTGTAAGTTGTATGATAATTTGTACTCATCTGTAATCAGTGAAGATAAGAAACAGAAGAAAGAGTAAATTTCTGCTATACTCCAGTCAGAAACACTCTATTCCCTCTAATTTCTATGGGGACAGGAATTTACTTCAACAAATTTGCAACATGTCTTCATGCAAATTGCATTGCAGTGTGGGTAGGACAGCTCTTCTAGGAAGTTTTGCAGCACTTTCCAAATTCAGGTTAATTTATGAAGTCTAATTACAAAATTACTGAAGAAATTAAATCAACTGCCATAGAATTTTGTCATTTGTGGTCATTTTCCTAGGAAAATATCTGTAAAGTTAAAAAGCACTCTAATTTCTGGGAAGTCATACAGCTGTAGAGACTATACAACAGAGGATGGCTTTACAGTTATGAACTAAAACTTGAGTGAAGTAAAAAGCTGGATTTTGATCAGAGTGTCGTAAGTTGTATTTTAAAATTATGTTAAACTGCCACAATATATTAAAATAACACATTTAACTTTCTATTTTAGTCAATTCTCTTGAAGAAGAAACTTGAAGAACATCTGTAAGTATTTTGTTTGTTGATTTTCTATGCCATTTGAAATAATGTGTTTTCCATATGGTAAAGAAGGCAGACAGTCATCAACCATGCATCTGGAAAATACACAACTAGGAGAAGTTAGATAACACAGGAGTATTTACAAATCTGTTGTTCAGATGCTGTTTTTATCTCATAGAAAACCTTTGTGAAAGTGATGAGTGGTGGAGGAATCATCATTTTGTGGTGGTTACAATATCTTGCTTAGCATTGTGTAAATGTTTACTCAAGTGGAGTAATTAATTTTGTCCTAATGAAAGCATGTTTATGTAAACAAAAATAATTTTGTTTACTTTTTTAGTATACATAATGGCATAAAAGGTAACATTTTAGAAAGTTTTATAATTTTGTTCTGCACCTCTTTTACTTGACTTTTCAACTGGCTTGCAAAAAATATGGTAATTTCTGTTGCCTTTGGGTTTAGCCATTCTTTCTCAATGTAATCTCAATTATGATTATTCATTTTAGGCACGCATTGTACAATTAACTGAAATTTCTAAGTTAAATCTATAATTACTGGCAGTGAAGCTGTTTGCTGTTACAGTTCTACATATACCATAATGGTTTTCAATTTACTTAACAAATATTTTCACAGTGACATTTGTCATTTGTCCTCATGCCCCACAGCAAAAATAAATCATGCTCTCAGAAATAGATCACTCTCTGAAGATTTTTTTAGTATTGCTTGATGTTCATTCAAGCACAGTTATAATGTTGGGAGAACAATGTGTGCTTTTGTGGTTTTTAACAGTGAGAAGCTCCATGAAGCTAACAATGAACTACAGAAGAAACGAGCTATTATTGAGGATTTGGAACCAAGATGCAATAACAGTTGTGAGTTACCTGGGCAGTCCATTTCTGTTCTTTATAAAGTATTTCATGTGCAAGATCTTCAATTATAATACCTATAGGAGGTACAAGATAAAGAAAATTTACATTTTAGATGGCAGTGTTATGTATGTTGCTAATTCTTCTGGAAGCTATGGTGAGCAAAAAAAGGTAATTCTAATGCCTGCAATGCAGGGGATCACACTTTAGAGAACACCGTAGTAAGAAATTACAATGGTCATAGAAATACCGAGTCACTGTTATACCTGTCCTTGAACCTCAGCTGTTCAGAACTGTCATATCTCCTAGCACCCTGATTTAGGAGATCCTTCCTGCTGTTGCCAGGTTGTTTTTACTGCCATTATGTATTCAGTCAGTGTGTTTTCAGAATGATGTTGCGATTTGAGAAAATTTGTGGATACTGGTTAAAGAGAATGTAGGATATGTCATACTGCTCAGATGGTATCCAGAACCCAGCATCGAGTGAGCTTTTTAGCACATGAATGCTACATTTTTCCTGAAAACTCTTGAAGGGAAGGAGGTAAACATATTTCTTTCAAGACTACTTATTATAGAACAAGGCAAAAGAATGCAGCCAATAGCATCTTTTCTAGTTTGTGCCAGGGAGATTTTATTCATAAAGAGGTCAAGCAAGATAGAAATATCAGTTCATGTAGTAATAATAGTCATTACATACATTATGTATCTAAGAAGAACTTTTGTTTGTGTTGAGCTAAAAGTGCAAAATATGTTATAAATTGTACACCCTGGGACATGTTGCACATGGAAAACACTTGGAAATTAAGTCCAAGAACTTCATGAGTAGCTAACAAGCAAATAATCTTGTCATCCTTGATAAGCTTCAGTGGGAGAGTAATAGCAATCTTCTGACTCACTACCTTCTAAACATAAGGGCATACTGAGGCTTCTGTGGTTAGTTTACTGCAATTACAAGTTGCTTTTTGAAAATCTTAAGTCTGCACTTTTGTCTTGGTAAAATAAAAATAGTTATACCTTCTTCATTTCCACACTCAGGAAATGCGTGTGAATTATTTTTTCAGATTCTTTTAACTATCCTGACTTTGACCAAAAGCTTGGTCATTGTACAAGAATCATAGCATGTTTTGAAAAATGGATTCTTGCAAATTTGGAGACTATCTGCTATTGGTACTCTTACTGATCAATGAAAATTTTACTTGGTCCTGTTACCAGCTTAATGTTTTCTGAGTGTTTAGAGAGAGAGCTGTCAGGAAAACATGAAAGAGCATTTCAAAATGAGGCTGCAAAATGGATGGACTGAGGGTTGCCAGTTATTCATTGCTCTCTGAGAACTAGAAGTCAATGTTATATGTTGTTTGATCCAGGATGATGCCGTTGATTTTTTTTAACTCTCTGAGATCTGAGAAGATTTATAGATGATGTATTAAGTAATTGTCGCTTGACATACTCTTACATAAACACAGAAAAAGACCATGCAATGAAATTGTCCTACTGATCTGCTTCGCCACTTAAGAAAATGTGGGGGCCCAAGGGAGTTAAATTGAATAAATTCATACCACAGGTCTGATAAATTGCATCCAGTGTTACAGTTCAGCAGACTAAAGCAAGAGCTGTGCTGTTAAGAATTATCCATCTTACATAAAGCAGGAAAACTCATACTTATCTGAGTTACAATGCTAAGTTATGGAATGTGTAATTCATTAATAAACTCCTCTTCTAAGTGTCAGCAATGGGATTGACTTACGATTCCATTCCTCCCTATTTTTATCATAATTTTCAAAAAAGCAAAATTTATGTACAAAACAGCCATCTTATGGGGTTATATAGGAGTATGCCTTTTTCATGTGTTTCAGAGCTATTCGGTAATGAAAGCTATGGCAGCTGCTACCTCTGGTTCCTTATGTTAGCTTTTCTTAACTGAATTAAGTTCTAGCTGTGCCCTTAAAATCTATTGAAAAACATGAAAATAAACAAATATAATTGTGTTCTTTTCCAATGTGCGCATCTCCTGACATAAAGCACTCAAAATTGAAGAATTACAAGAAGCTTTAAGGAAAAAGGAGGAAGAAATGAAGCAAATGGAAGAGCGATACAAGAAGTATTTGGAAAAGGCCAAAAGTGTAAGTGTCTGTGTTGCATGTTAATGATCTCTCTCATGACAGACTGCTCCACATGCTTACTCTGCAGGATTAAAACTAAAGGAGGGATACACACTGTATACTCACTCGCAAGTAAAAGAGAAGGAAGGCCCAGTAACTTCTTTGTATCTTCTTACTGTTACAATATCTAATACTGATAAATTCTGCAGAAGATTTTATGTTAGTTTTATGTCCATGACTGACCTCTTCTTATACGTTCTAAGGTAGTAGAAGCCCTTCTGATGCCTCTGGACAAATGTATACCCACTGCTACCAGTACTTGAGAGTCACTCACACAAACCTTGCTAAGCATGCTTTCGTGTGACTGGTGACAAGGAGAGGGTGTTAAACACTTTCCAGTGCTGTGAGAAACTCATTTTTGCTGGGAATTCTTCTGGACTTCCAAGTGACAAATGTATGGATCAGCTAAAGCAGTGTAGCAATATCTGAAATAGCTGTGCTGTATTTAGGAACTGGAGAATCACTCATCTAAACCAACTTGAGAGAAGGAAGCTCTGTAAGCAAAAGTACTCTTGATGTTTGTGCTGGGACTTTTGGGGATTTATGGCACAGTTGTCATGAGTTCTGCCTCTTTTTACACACAAATGTGTTCAAAGCCAAGGATGCTACAGCCATCGTTACCAATTTAAATTTGGTTTTGCTTTTTTGTTCATCTTTTGCCCCTGGTTTCTATTCATATTCTGGTTTAGGTCACTGTTTTAGAAACTGGTTTAATATGAACTCTTCTATTGATGCTTTTTCCAAATAAAGTGATCTTTTAAACTGAACCCCCTTTGAGAGCTGTAACACTTCTCTGGTGGTGTTCAGCATTATCCTGGCCTTTACTATTTAATGTATGCTTCTGTAAAGCGAGTGGATATTGAGGATGTGGGTATATTACCAGCTTTGAAATGGGCATTTTGTGGTCTCAATCATAGTTCTGTTTCTTCGCTTACTATGCCTTGATATTTTATCTGAGTATCTTAAAAGCATACCAATGTCTTCATTCATCTGGCCATGGTAGTATCAAGATCTTTACTATGGGTGCATATTATTAAATGGGAATCTGTAAGTAAGTAGGTTCCTAATTTGGCAAAACTTAATGCTTCCTTCCTTTACTTCTGTGTACTTTCCTCAATGACTTCTTGTGAGACATTTCAAAAGTCTTCAGGAATTCTAAACAAGTAATTTTTTTCTTTACATCTCATGTTGCTCACTGTGTCTCTGAGTATTCCAGTGAAAGAGTCACAATTTCCCTTTTCAGTAAGATTTTTTTATTTCATAGAATGACAGAATGCTTTGGGTTGGAAAGAACCTTAAAGACCATCTAGTTCCAACCTGCCTGCCACAGGCAGGGACACTTTTCACTAGACCATGTTGTACAAGGTCCCACCCAACCTGGTCTTGAACACTTCCATTGATGGAGCAACCACAACTTCCCTGGACAACCTGTTCTAGTGTGTCACTACCCTTGTAGTGAAGAACTTCCTTACATCTAAATCTACTGTCTTCCAGTTTGAACCCATTAGCCCGCATCCTATCACTAGAACCCCTTGCAAAAAGTCCCTCCTCAGCTTTCTTGTAGGACCCCTTCAGATACTGAAAGGCTGCAAAAGGTCTTCCCAGAGCCTAGTCTTCTACAGGCCGAAGAACCCCAACTCACTCAGCCTGCCCTTGTAGGAGAGGTCCAGCCCTCTGATCATCTTTGTGGCCCTGCTCTGCTCCAATCACCTCCACGCCCTCCTTGTGCTGGCGGCTCCAGAGCTGGACACAGGACTCCAGGTGAGGTCTTCCCAGGGCAGAGCAGAGTGGCAGGATCCCCTCTCTCCGTCTGCTGGCCACGCTTCTTTTGATGCAGCCCAGATGCAATTTGCTTTCTGGGTTACACTCACACGTTGTTCGCTCGTGTTGAGCTTTTCATCAACCATCACCCAAAGTCTTTCTCCTCAGGACTACT
>NW_008611507.1:66908-100802 GCF_000691845.1 Merops nubicus | reverse complement strand
CGTGAACTGCGACTCCGGGGCCGCCTTCGAGCCCGAGCGCATCGCCGCGGCGTGCCCTGACTGGAACCCGGCATGAGCTCAGTCCCAGGTCATGCGGAGCGGTACCGGGCTGGGCTCGCAGCTGTCTGTCGGAACTGCGGTGCTGTGGGTTTGTCCGCCGTAACTGAACAGTGACAAACCCCAAACTTAGCGCTCAGGGAAAGACATCATTCCGACTAGTTTTGCTTCCCGGAACGCCCCATCTTAAGATGGGGTGGTATTGTGAGGTGAGCCGGTAACCCTCATCACGTAGCTGTTCTGATCAGTCCTTCAGTTGCTAAAGAAATGCCGAAAATGACAGGCTCCAAGTGCAGCGCTCGTTCGGGGCGGGTTTTTATCTCTTCCCACCCTCACAACCCAGTCTATCGGGTTTCACCCTGCTGTGACCGAGGAGCACAGGCGGTAACGGTGGAACTGCGGCAGCGTGCTCGCCGCTGGAGCCGGTGGGTTAGCGCAGCTGCCCGAGGACCTGGGCAGCCCTGGAACGTCTCTTTTTTTTCTGCGGCAGCCTCGCTTATGTAAGGCCAAGGCTTTTGGGCTTGGCTTCGGAGTTGGAACCTGTGAGTGTGTCACTCTGGAAGGCTGTGGAAGTTTCATAATGAATGAAATCTTCACTGAAGTCACTTCCCTAAGTCAGTATGTCAACATGTAACTTCTTAGCCAAATAGTGCCTTCACCTGGGACCTGAGTAAGGAAAGCATGTGAGCAGTTGGACAGGCTGCTTGTGTGTTTAATGTCTGTCTGCTAGAGTGACTTGCTGCTGAGTGATGTAAGGGGGATTGTCTGAACTCTGGAATCATGGAATGATAAGTCTGAGGTACTTTCTAGTGTTAGGTTAGGTTATGGTTAACAGCAAATATCATCTTCCTCATGTTTATGTTGTACAGACAAGTGGCATGAGGGAAGGATGTTTGTCTGAGGTACTTTCTAGTGTTAGGTTATGGTTAACAGTAAATATCATCTTCCTCATATTTATGTTGTACAGATAAGTGGCATGAGGGAAGGATGTTCGTAGCTGAGAGCTTATAGCTAGTCAAATGACGTGGATCTGGTACTACTGCTGTTTTGGTCTTACTACATACATAAATGGTTTTTCATAAATTCAAACGTTGTGTTAGGTGGGGTTTAACTATGTTTCTTTGTGACTGAAACAGAGACACCGAGAACAGGCTTAGAACACACCCTGTGTGGCCTTGCTTCTAAGGGCATAACCAAACCCTGTATTAATGCTGACATTCTGGGTCTTACAAAACTGTGTCTTCTGTTTGCAAATGGAAGGCTACACACGCAGCACGCTGTCATGCAGTTGGGACACCCAAATGTCCCAGTCATGTTTTAGGAAGGCTTTTTGACTAGGGTCTTACAAAACTGTGTCTTCTGTTTGCAAATGAAAGGCTACACATGCAGCACGCTGTCATGCACTTGGGACACCCAAATGTCCCAGTCACGTTTTAGGAAGGCTTTTTGACTGTAAAATGTCTTGGCATAAGAATTTTGATATTAAGTGTACGTTACAACTGTGCAGCACTATAAGGCTGTTATAGAGCCATAAAAAAGATGAAACAAAACTGTGTCTTCTGTTTGCAAATGAAAGGCTACACATGCAGCACGCTGTCATGCACTTGGGACACCCAAATGTCCCAGTCACGTTTTAGGAAGGCTTTTTGACTGTAAAATGTCTTGGCATAAGAATTTTGATATTAAGTGTACGTTACAACTGTGCAGCACTATAAGGCTGTTATAGAGCCATAAAAAAGATGAAATTTTTGACTTGGCCTCCTTTACTATTAGTTATTAGTATGTAGATGAGAGTTTTTTGCAGCATTTAACAAGAAAAATATGAAAGGATTTTTTTTTTGTAAGAAATCTTTTTTTTATTTAAGCAAGACATGCTGGTATCCAAAGGAAAGATGCAGAATATTCCCTTGTCTCTGTCAGTAACTAATGATATGCTTTCAGTGGTATTTTTGATGTTGCTCTTCTACTAAAGTGCACAGCAACATGGGATGTTAACAGCATTTTGTGATAGCTAGATCCAGTACTGCCAATGTTCAGCAGCCAGCTTTGAAGAGAACCATATTTTTTAAAATGCCTGTAACAGTAGAGCATTAGTGATGTATGATGATGATATTGGACACATCTTTCCAGATCATTCAGTTATGGTTAATTTTGTGGACTTCTTAGAAGTGATTGAAGGGTAGCTGAGTACTGACGTAGATTTTTTTTTTTTGCTTTGTTTTCATCCAGTTTGGTTTCATTTAATTAATTCTGCAACTTCTAATAAGAGTAATATGTGAAACACTGGCTATTTGTGAAAAATCAATTATCTTGGCATTCTCCAAACAAAATGCCGTAATTAGCATAAATAAATCTTCCTAATGTATTTCTATTTAATAAATTATATTGCTTGAACTTATAATTACAGCTCACTTTTCATCTAGTCCGAAGTTAAATGACAAACTCATAAAATATATTGCTTGTTGTCAAGAGTTTAGAATGCAAATGCAGCATAGATCCAAGCTTTTTGTTAAATTACTGTTGTTGCTGTAGTTTTGCCTGCTAGATGGACAGTGTCCAAACAAGTTTTAGATTTGTATGAACTTATTATTCTTAGAATTTAAGAAGTACAGATACTGTTCATATATATATATATATGTGTGTGTGTGTATATATGTGCTCAGTGTTTGTTTGTGTATATACACACATGGATATTGACTGGGTGTAGTCAGTTATATGCCCTTAATTTGTGCAGGTGGAGGAGCTGCCACTTGTTTCTGGAAGAGCTGAGCCAAATCCTGTTTTGTGGTAGGTTAGTTGCAAATTGTTAACCCTTCTCAGATTAACCCTGAGCATTATGTCTAATTTTATACTTTCACTGTATGTGGCTTTACAGAGTACATGTGATGATTTTTAAAAAATTCATTTTTATAAATGAACAAACAATATCCAAGGAAGTGCTGTACCTCGTGTTGTGCCACAGAAGAGCATGGTGCAGATACTTTGCTGCCTTTCAAGAAGTGAAGGATGATTTGCACCGAGATGTAGCCAGTGTTGGATTGATCAGGTCAAACACACCAAGGCTTTACACAGCCAAGTCTTTCTCTTTAAGAATAGAAACAGTGGAGTTCCCAGATTGTGGCTCACAAAGCCTGTATTAGAAAATGTGTGTGACAGAGGTGATTTTAAATGTCTGCTTAAACATGTTAAATTTTTTTTAAATTTGTGACTTGGAAACAGGTTGTTTAGGCTCTTCCCGCTTTGCCCAGGAAGGTGTTTTACCAAATGCAGTATCAGTTAAGGAATGACACAACTACAGTCTCCTGTACAAATGGAGTGTATGGATTTTTCTTTGTTGTGCCAATAGGATGTTAATATCTCCTTTTAATTGTGGAAGTTCTAGTACCTTGGGACTTAGTTAATTTGGGCATCTAGCTGGAACAATCAAAAACGTAGAAATACATGCTTGACTGAAAACACAATGCTAGCTATTAGTATATATTAGCTTATATCTTTAGATCTGCAAAAATAAGTTGTTTTATAACCTGTGTACCTCTTCTCTTCATAGAAATGGAGTTATTTACGTACTCAAAGTTCAATGTGTTTGAAAAGCACAAGTGGTGCTGTCCTGCATTTGGTTGTGGCAAGCGGCTATAGTGAAGCTGGGGAGAGTTTGCCGAGATGTTTCAGGGGAGTGTTTCTGCACATACACTTTCTAGTCTAGGGATAGCTGCCTTGGCTTTTAAAACTTTCTATGCCAGATGACACTCTACTACACAGCCTCTGGAATATATGAATGGGGATGACTATAAAATACTGTGGGAGAAGGAAAGCTTTGGGATGGAACAGGAATTATGTGTGATGTGAAGAGCTGCCTAGATCAAAAGGCACTGGAAGTGCTGCTTGCTGCTGCTATATAAGGAGTTTGTATGTGCAATATTGGTTGGATAGAGCTTCTGTCGATGCAAAACCAGTACAAAGTTGCTCTCATGCTGCTTCAGGTATATTGACCAGCATGTTCAGCAGCTCACAGCCTGTCAGATGTTTGGTAGCTTCCATTTTGCTTTTCCGTTGCGCAAGGTAACTTTTTCTTAGGTAGTGACCACAAAATGTCAGCTGTATTGCAGAGAGTTGGTGAAGTACAGCTGCTGTTTTTGGCATACTATATACTTAGATATTGACACTTGGTCTATATAAAGATTATCCATGGTAGGCATTTGTTTCTGAAGTGTGGGTGTAAAGTTATTGATGTCTAGAATCTCCCAGGATATGAGAATCGGCTAAGGATGAAGTAGAGGAGCATACAGCTTGGGACACATCTGCATTCAGCACTTCTGGAACTCTGACTTGTTAATTGATTGTCCTGCAATGCTACTGATGCAATACTTAGTTCTGAAAATGGAGAGAATGTTTTGTCTCGGGGCTCCAAGTAGTCTCCTTTATCCTTCTCACTACTTTTCTTCCAGCTAGATACAACTTACAGTTATGCTATTTTGAAGAATCAATACTTCTTTTAACACTGACAGAAGTATTTAGTGAACCTTAACAGGTTTTTACTAAGTAGGTTACCCATCTCAGTTAGGAGTGAGCTGTATTTCTGACTCTGTCTTCACAAAACAGTCTTCCACATATTACTTAGAGTGAAATGGGCTTTAAAGGCCTATCTTTAAAGAGACAACAGGAAGTGGGATACTTAAAGCATGGTTTGCTGTGTCTCAGTATCAGGGTTTTTAGTCAAATTTTCCAATTCTTCATTTCTGGACTTCAGAATTTAGCATTTAATACGGGCTAATGTGGCATCATAAAGTGGAAGAAGTTTGACTGTGTACTTTTGGCAACTAGCTTCAAATCTGACAAATATTTGTCAGCTAAGGGCTTTTCATAGCAGTTGTGGGAGGAAGTGAATGGGTTTCCAACCTCTGTTGGACACAATTCATGAGATTGTTCCATATCCAGAAAGGGGATGTCCTTTCTGCTTGTTTTATATTCTTTTTGCTTACCCTTCTGAGTAGAAATTCATTAAATCTATTATTTAGTAGGCAGATGTTGAGTCTCTAAAGCATTTATCTTGCTCTAAAAAGTCCAGAACAATTGAAAACTCGCTCATTTTCTTTGAGATTCGATTGAAGGTGTTTGGCAGCTTAGGCTCCAACTGCAGTGTTGAAGTAGTACTTCTTGGGGGATGGAGAAACAGGGAGTATGCTTTCTCTGCAAATGCTTGATAGAAACATAGTAAAAAAGGGGGCGTATTTGGTGGTCAAACTGAAGCCACTTGCAGTGGCTAGAGCAAGGGCTTGCTTTGCCAGTTGGAGGCAGCAGGTGTTAGCTTTGCAGGCAATGTGATGGGTCTGGATATAGTTTTAGGCAGCCTTCGAGAACAGCTGCATTCACTCTGACTTGACACTTGGCCATGTATCTAATCCTTTGGTGTTACTGCATTATCACCCAAGGACATGCTATTCAGGAAAATGTAATGCATGGTTTCTGAATGAATCTTAAAAAAAAAGTTAAAGCCAGCTCTCTCTGCTGTTCACAGTGTCTCTGATGTTTTCTTATGGTGTGGCACATGTCATGGCAATGCGTTTTGAACTGGTTAAAATGTGTATGCATTCTCATCAGTAGGCTGCCCTGCTGTTTAAAATGGCTGGCAATGCAGAGTCTGTAGTCTGCTAATTTCAGTTTATTAAAACAGACTTAAAATGGTTAATTTTTGGTCAGTAGTGGAGAAAACCCGGCAACTACGTCTGTTCAGTGAAATTCTTATAACCTGGTTTAATGCTCCCCCTGTCTAAAATTTGGTATTACAACCTGAATGGAATCCTCTAAAACTACAGAATGTGGCATGCAGCTCTGTTCTTTATCAAAATGAATGATAGCTTAACAGGATATGTCTTTATATATTTTTGACTGCTTCCATTCTGCGTCTTGATCAAAGAAGATTATTCTAGGGTGATACTTAACTCAAATTTGACTCTTTTCTAAATGCCATGTCTCTTGTGACTGCTGCCCAGGGCAAAATGTGTATCTTTTTGTATTCAAGAAAATCTTTCCTCTAATAAAAAAAAGTCTTCAACATATTGTACTACTAACAAAAAAATAACGCTAAGCTAACTTGAAATAATTGCTTCTATTGCAGTGAAAATGTCCTGTTTGGAATGGGAAATCCTCTGCTTGATATCTGTGCAGTTGTGGACAAGGACTTCCTTGACAAGTAAGTCTTGATTTATTTTATTTGATTTTTTTTTTAATGTCAGTTTTGTTTCCAGAATGATGCTTATAAATAAACAGAGGACTACCTGCTTGTGTAATGATGAGTTTATGCTAATCTCTGTGGGATTATGGCCTTATGCTGAAAGAAGCCAACATTGTGTCAGTGATTTGATTTTTCTAGCTATATGAAGCTGCCATGGTGGTGTCACTGAAAACCTTCATTGTTTTTATGTGGATTTAGTATTTATTGGTTTTTATCAGTTATTCATTCTAGTCTCTTCATGTTGCTTTTGGTAGCCTTTAATTGGAAGCAATCATTAATATCAGTAAGATGTAGGTGGAGCTCTTGTATGAATGTTTTTTGTGCTACTTCTGATGTACCCTTGCAGTGCTCTTCAGTGATGACTTTAGGGCAAATAAGCCCATTGTGTAACACGCCAAGACAAGCTGTGCAAGTATATCTTTTTTTTTAACACTGCAATTTATCAGTCAAGAACAGGTCCACTTCTTATCATGTTGTCTGTTATCTTGCTTAAGCCAGTTATGCTACCATCCATATAACCCTATCACTAAATTGCTGTTTGTGTATTGCTGTTGCCATTAAGTGTACTCATTCTCTGATCAGCTTAGGGACATGTCTTTTCAAGAGATGTAATATATTGGTGCTCTTTTAAATCCTACATGAGCTCACTTTCTTCAGGTTGTTGCTGCTGCTTTGTTTCTTGTTTGCAAGTGATCAGTAAGTTCATTTCATCTTCCAGAGTGCTCATGATTCTATAAGTTTTCAAGTTAATAATATTTTTCTCTAGTCATTCTTTTAGTGATTGATGAGAATATTGAATCAAGAATAAATTTCACATCACCAAATAAAGAATAAGTGCAGAGTTTTTATTTATCAATGTGTACTGTCAGCCACCAATCTCTTGTTCTGAAGCTTTAAATAATAGCAATAATTTGTTTTGCAGCATATAGTTTATTACGTTTTAGATAAAGTATGTCAAATGAGAGCTTGAATATGATGAGCTGGGGGCAAAAGACAGGAATGTAATGGAGTGTATCAATCTAGAAAACACCTGGAACCTTGAATACTCAAGACATAGACTCGATTTCTGAAAAAGTATATTATTGCAATGTAAGTCTTGGCCTTGCTTGGCCTTATGTTTCCACTGAAATAACTTGAAAATCAGTCTCTGAAACTAAGTACTGCCCCTGCTCCCAACCTAGCAATACCCTCAAACTAATCCTAACAAATTGCTGTCATAAAAGAGGTGGTGGGATCTCTATTGCAGCAGTGAAATCCTGCAAGATACATTGTGCATTTCACTGGTACTGATGTGCTCTGCAGAACTTCATTTAGAAATTAGAAGTCTTATGTACTGTCAGACAAGTTAAACTATCTCCTGCAACAGCATATGCTCTGTGAGCATTTCTTTACTGCCAAAATACCTTCGTGCAGTATTGCATTGTTTAAAGCAAGATGCAGTCCTCCAACAGCGGTTTCACAGGGGACTGGCTGATAGTGTGATAGCTCTGGTAATAACCTGAAAACTAACATGCTCGTCAACCATCTCTCATACATGATTTTATTTCTAGTGCCCTATTTGTGAGTTTATGCATAGTAGTCTATTTAACAAACAAGTTTTGACTCAAGTTCAAATACTTGTAGCAGTATTTCACAGAATCTCTATGGTTGTAAAGGACCTTAAAAATCATCAAGTCCAGCTGTTATCTAACTCTACCAGGCCACTTCTACATCGTGTCCCTGTGAACCCCATATAGACAGCTTTTAAATACATCCAGGGATGGGGATTCAACCACTTCCCTGGGAAGTCTGTTCCAGTCCTTGAGAACCCTTTTGGTGTGGAAGTTTGTCCTAATGTCTAACCTAAACCTCCCCTGGCATAACGTAATACCAATTCCTCTTGTCCTTTCAGTTGTGACGTGTCAGAAGTGCCCCACACCTGCCTCCGTATGACCTCCTCTCAGGTGGTTGTAGAGAGCAATAAGGTCTCCCCTCAGCCTCTCTTCAGGCTAAACAACCCTAGTTCCCTCAGCTGCTACTCATAAATTCCATTTCCTGGAATTGGAATCAAGTACCACGCTTGCTTAACTTGTGAAGGGAGATGAAATAGCAAAGCTAGCTGTAGAACAACTGCTAGAATAACGTTATCCATTCAAATGCTGCAGGGAGGTGCAAGAACAGAGGTATTTCAGGATTGTGAACCACTGACAGAGAAATCGTTGATCATACCAGCCTAGTCTCTGTTTTTTCTTGTCAAACAAGATGTGCATCCATCTCTAGCCACGTGGTGTCAGATTTTGGTATCTTGGCAATGGCCAAGTAACTCTAGAGTCTCACCTCTCCAACTGGATGGGCATGTTTAATGGGCCCAGGTGGCCAACTGGGCTCTGACTTGGAAAGGTAGCTCAGTAAAATGAGGAAAGTATTAAGGAAAATTGCCATATGAATTGTATACATTTAACTTTTTCACTGTTTCTATAGTTCAATCCTCCTCTCTTGTATAACTAGTTTTAAGAATAAATGTCTTTGTTGAGAATAAAGGACTTGATGTTGAGAGTCTAATCAGTGTATATTGTCAATGAAGTGAATGATGTAACCAGATTATTTTTGTAACTTCTCTTAGGAAAATGCAAATGTAAACAGCATAAGATTGTGTAGGAAGTCTCTAGTGGTTCTTTTAGCAATATTTAAGTGGTCTACAGCCCATGTTATAAATAAACCTGAAAATAAATACATAATGCAGTCCTACTTCAGGCAGATTTGAAATGGCTTCCTGCCATGTAATACTGGTTTAAGGAAATGAGCAGTATTGGAGGGTTGAGTGAGTATTTTTGGCTTGGGTTGTTAGCACAGCCCTGTCACCTTTCTTTCAAGGTGGATTTTGTTTTAGTCATGGTTCCAGAGTCTTTTGTTATTGTGACAAGTTTTGGAATGTTTTAAGCCTTTCCTAAGCTTTCTAGTAGAGATAATCTGAATTTCTATCACAACAGAACTTCACTGTGCCCATCTGAGCTTTTCAAACCACACCAGCAGTCTGGTACTACCTGAGCCAGAGGAGCTTTGCCCTCTCTCAGCTAGGTTTTCTGGGTCTCATTTCTTACCTCTCTTCAGGGAGGCAATCCGAAAGTGTTAGCAATGTTGATGGTGCTGTTAAAAGCTGGTGATAGCCAAAACCACTTCAATTTCTGGTCACAGAGCTGGAGAGCAGCATTGAAGTAAATCTAATCCATTGTATGTCTTTGATTTTTCTGAGTATCTGCATGAAAGAAATATCAGAAATACTTTGTTGGTGTTTTTTTGTTTGTTTGTTTGTTTGTTTTTTTAAGAGAGAGGTGTTTTAATTTGCATTAACTGCATAACTTAACAGTATGTATTTTTGTTTAACGTTTCTAAGGTATAGATACTTGCTCAAAGAGCAGCCTTTTATGAGTGGGAGGGAAAAGTCTAGAAAAAGGATTGATTTTTGTGGGTGAATTGCTAACTATAGCTATGCTAATATGTGAAAGGAGCTTTGCTAACAGGTATTCATTAAAGCTTTTGGTGCACTCAGTTCTACATATGACATTTCACAGCAATGATTACCTACTGAATCTGTGACAGACACTTAAGAGTAACTTAATCTACAGCTACTTATTTTAAAGTCTAATAAAATGGCCAAAGAAATTCTGATTAACATGGCAATGACATTTTAAGACTCCATAGAAACTCAGTACTCCTGACTCCTGTAAATACTCCAAAGTCCTGCTGTTAAAAGTTAGGAGATGACATCTGTTTCATTGCTTTCCCCTAGAGAACTGTTTTGCAACTATTTAGTTGTTGCTATTTAGTTAGTTGTCTAACTATAGTTAAGTTTCAGGCTGTAGAGATCTGGTCATTACTTCTCACCTCAGGTGCACATCCAGTGACTGAGAAGTGAGTGTTTGTAGAATGGACGAATCTTCGCTTGCTGTTGTCCAACATCTGGGTCTGTGACTGCAAGAGCTGAGGAGGCAGAAAGAATCATTATTGACAAATTCATGTTGACAGAATTATTATGCTAGACTTGGAACTTCTAAATCTGTGAAACCTTGTATCCTCTGTAGTTAGCCAATGGGAGGATGAGGAAAATATTTGTGATTGCCAGCACCTGTATAAGCATGGAAATATCTTTCAGCCCACGCTCTTAAAATGGAGTGAAAATAGAGAGGAAATTGAGTTTAGTCCTATTTCTCACATCAAGGTTAAGGGTGATTATTGCTTTATTTCACTCTGTTTTTCAGGCTCTTGACCAGAGCCATGATCTCATAACGTGAGGTGTGTTTACTAGTCTGGATGCTAAATTCCATTATACTTGTCATCCCCAGACTGGTTATTTGAACACCATCCTTGTACAGAATTGTAGGTTGCTATTGGTGTCAAAGCAGCCAAGTCTTTTTCTCCTTGTGTGTTGTGGTGTTTGGTTTGGGGTTTTTGTACCCTTTTTTTTTTCCTTCTTAAGATCAGGACTTATGGCAATCTTTGCACAAGTTCATTGAAGGTGCTCAGTAAAGATCTGTAGTCTTCAATAGCTTTCATGCCCTGTATCATCTTACTGCTTAATAAACTGCTTTCTATGTGTCCAGAAAAACTTCCTTGTTTTTTTACTCTTCACTGGGAAAAAAAGGTTTGAAGAAACAGAAGAGGAAGAATGAAGGGGGTCTTTGAAGTGTGTTTGTGTTTTTGGAGTGGTGGTAATGGTTACCATATGAAAAGAGAATACTTCACATTGAAGGAAGAACTGCTGTCATTTTGTCTGTAATTTCACAAGTATGGGTATGTATCAAATGCAGGGTGCTGCCAACTTGTCTGTGGCACGGGAAGTGGTTGGGTCCTTACTGGAGATCCCAAGAGGCTTTCCTCATTGCAGAGTGCCATTGGTCAGTGATGGATTAGTTAAGCACAGACTTTACTAGTAGAGTGATATTAACGTCTGGCATATTTAAACTTTATTGATTGAGGCTGTCTTAGTGCTTGCTGTGATGGAAGTGAAGAATTTGTCCATATTTGAACTTTTTTCTGTCCTTGAGGGAATTTGGCTTATAAATTGGGAAAAAGTTCGAGAAGCAGCTGAAATGAAAAAGATCTACTTACTTGCATTAATTTTAGTTTGGTCTGTATAGCTGTGGCTTTAGACGTTAACTCTAATGAGGTGGCTAAGGGTTACTTTTTACACAATCAGAAGTGATTCTTTGTTGACCTAACTAAGGTTTCAACACAGTATTAAGGATTCAATGCAAAACAAGCCCTTCCTGAAAAACGCAAGCTGGAGCAAGCTTGAAGAGTGAGGAGGATAAGTGCTGGTTCTATACTAGGATGTTGCAGGGTCAAAGAATGCACAAGTTGCAAATATGGACTTTGCTGCCAGGTATAAATGGAGAAAACAAGCCCAAACTTAACAGCTTTTTCAGTTTCACTAACGTGTTTGCTTTGACTCTGTGTGTTTCATCAACTGTCTGGGACAGTTTAATTTTTTTTTTATTACTTTGAGTTGGGGATTGTGTTATCTGTGCAGTGCTGAATGTATGGAAAGTACAGGCTAATAACTTTAAAACTTATACCTGAAAATTTGTCCTTTGATTTTTTTTTTTTTTTTTTTTTTAGAAGGTAGCTAGTCATATGATGCTCTGTTGTTTCAGTAATCCTTGGGAAAGATTGCTACTGAGAGGATCTGTTGCACGGACTCATTTGGCAGAGAAGCTGAACAGCCAAGGGCTTTATTATTACTTTGTGGTTTTGAGCTGTATTAGTAGAAGTCAATTTAGCTTATCTCAGGGTCTGAACAGAGAATGTTGTTGAAACTGTTGAGCCAAATTGCATCATCTGACTGCTGGTGAATTATAAAAACTTCAGTGTTTACTTGCAAAAACTTAGGATAATGATGGCTGTCTTAAAAAGGTCCTCTCAGTACTAATGTGGCTATAAATTTGGTAATGTTCTTGACAACTTAATTAGAGCTTTCTACAAGCATGATAATTTTTACTAGTGCCTTTAGTTAAATGTGCAGCTTAAATCAGTGAAAGATTTTAGTTAAGCTCCATTTGGACAAGGCTATTTGAAAAGTCTACCCATGCAATGGTAGAGTTTTACATGAGGAGCTGTAATGTTTTCAGGGTATACTGGACTTGAGCAATGATTATAGAATAATTTGTAACTACTTATTTGCCTGTAAAACAGGATGCAGGATGTTAATGAATAGAAAATACTCTATTCCTTGTTATCTCCTCCCTGTGTGTTTTCACTTTCTTGAATGCTTGCATAGTAATAATCTGCAAATCATAACTTCATTTTTTAATTTTTCCATTTCTTTAGAAAACTTGCTAATTTAAAACCTGAGAACGTGCTTAGTTCTTGGCTTCTTTATAATAACCTTGAGACACATGGCAGACTGACACATGTCCAGAGATTGTCTGTATTTTCCCTTTACTCACAGGTAAAAATTTGTTGAACAAAACTTTGGGAGTTACATTGTGAGACAGTTGATGAAATACTGGGTTCTGTTTGGTGCCTCAATGCAAACAAGAAACTTTTAAGTGTAAGAGTGCTATGAATTAAGTAAGCATTTCTGTTTCTAACTAGGCAATAATATTACATGAAAAGACTTGTGCTGAAGATGTCATTGGGAAATGCTGAGTTCCTCAGTAGAGAACTGGAGTTGATCCAAAACTAGATGGTAAAACTTTCTCTTTGAAAGTTGTACTTGCTGTTTGTACAAAAAAAACTTTCATCTTAGAGTTTCCTCATTGCACAATTACAAGATGTTTTTTTTTATCATACGGTAGATGAAAATTATGATTCATGTTCTGGGTATGGTTGCAGTGGACTGTTAGATGGATTAAGAACTGGCTAAGCAATAGAGCTCAGAGGGTTGTGATCAGCAGAGCAGAGTCCAGTTGGAGGCCTGTTGCTAATGGTGCTCCCCAGAGGTCTGTGCTGTGTCCAGTCCAGTTGAGCATATTCATCAATGACATGGATGAAGGGTCGGAGTGTACCTTCAGCAAGTTTGCTGATGATGTGAAACTGGGATGACTGGTTGATATACCCTAAGGCTGTGCTGCTATTCAGTGAGACCTGGACAGGCTGGAGAGCTGGGTGGGAAGGAACTTAATGAAATTCAACAAGAACAAGCATAGAGACCTGCACCTGAGGCAGAATAACCCCATGAGAGCTGGGTGGTTAGGGGATGACCTGCTGGAAAGCAGCTCCACAGAGAAGGCCCTTCAAGTCCTGGTGGACAAGAAGCTAACTATGAGACATCAGTGTGCAGTTGTGGCCAAGAAGGACAGTGATAGCCTGGGGTGCATTAGAAGAGTGTGACCAGCAGGTCAAGGTAGGTTCTCTTGCCCCTCTACTCTGCCCTGGTGAGGCCACATCTGGAGTCTTACGTCCAGTTCTGGGGCTCTCCAGTTCAAGGGAGGTAGGGAATTAGTGGAGAGAGCCCAGCAGAGGTCTGCAAAGATGATTAAGGGCCTGGAGCACTTCTTGTACAAGGAAAGGCTGAGAGACCTGTGTGTTTAGCTTGGAGAAGAACTTGGGGGGGGGGGGAAGGGGAAGAAATGTTATATTTGTTCATAAATATTTGAAGGGTGTATGTCAAGAGGATGAGGCCAGTCTCTTTTCAGTGGTGCCCAGTGATAGGACAGAGAGCAATGGGCACAAACTGGAATACAGGAAGTTCCACTACAACATCAGGAAAAACTTCTGTACTGTGAGGATGATGGAGCAGTGGAACAGGCTGCCCAGAGAGGTTGTGAAGTCTTCTCTGGAGACTTTCAAAACCTGCCTGGATGTGTTGCTGTGCAACCTGCCCTAGGTGAACCTGCTTTGGCAGAGGGTTTTGACTGCATGGTCTCCAGAAATCCTTTCCAACCCCTACCGTTCTGATTCTGTGCAGGCATTCTTTTTAATTCCAGGATAATAAGAAGTGTTTTTAATGTTGTCCATTCCCATCATGCTTTGCCAAAACAAAATTTCCGACAGAACAGGAAAGGTTGAAATTTTTTATAGTTACTATAGTAATATAGTTAAACAGTTTGATCACTCATGAATTGAAGAATGGAAAAGTCTAGTCAAAACCCAACAATTATTTGTCACATTCTCAGTATTTTTTTACTGTAGATGAAATGGATTTGTCATCTCTTACACAAGATCACTTTTTAATGGTAGCATTTTTGAAGTGGTTAGAGTACCTTCAGCTTTTGAAAACTTCAGGTCTTTAAAAAATTGGATATTTAAATAAACTGTAATGCTCAGTACTAGTTGATTGTTTCTGCTTTATTTGGGTCAGGCAATTTGCAATCTCAGTAGCTTTTCTTTCCAAGTTAAGTGTGCCAAGATGAGAAAGATTCTGTTCTTCCTTTTGAAATGAAATAGTAATTTTTAACATTTCTTTTTAGGGAATTGCTATTTCATCAGGCTATTCTTGAACAATGTACAAATACCACACTGGTGTTGCTCACAGCTGTGTTGGTACGGGGTGCTCGCACCGCTGTTGATCCCTCATAGTGTCCCTGTGTGCAGGGTCCAGGCCTGCTCTCTGCTTTGCCTCTTCCTGTCCTGTTCCTTTCTGGAGTGTTGGACCTGTGGTCTCTGCTGTAGCCACAGGGAAAGGGTGGAGGCATCCTGTCTTCTTCCTAATTACTGGTGTTCTTGTTTTCCCTTAGTCAAGGGCTGGAGAAGGGTAAACCAGCTGTTTGAGTGCTATTTTGCTTTATTTTTGTCAGGGCAGAACCACCAATACTCCAAGTTACTTGGGACAGAGTCTGTGTTGTAAACATCAGGGTGTCATGAAGCCTCCAGGTCCTAATAAGTTCAGGTTAAATGCAGAGCTGGAGACACAGATCTTTCATTTCACAAACCCTTGAGTGCTTTCTGTAATAGGGTAATAGAATATTTCGGTGAAAATGTTGTGTGTTCTTTTTTTAAAGTACTATAATGAGATTCAGTGAGTTGATCAGTCACTGGTGTAGATGTTCATGCTGTGTGTCTTGCTATGCCATTAGATTCTTATTTTGAAGCTGTGCCAAATCTTCTAAAACAATGCTGTATCTTTTAGGAGAATTCAAAATTTGCACTGGCGAAAGCTATATGTTTTTGTAACCTGCATGAATTCTTTCTAACATACAAATTATCTTAATTTTTTAGTTCTAATTCAAACCTGTGGGTTTATGTCTGTCTGTCATGTGAAGACTAAAGAGAGAAACGATTTTGGCTGATTATTTTTCCAGCTTGCTTTAGTGATTTTTTTTTTTTTTGATTCTTGCATTTTTTTCCTTGTGAAGTGACAGCAAAAGTGACTCAATGCAAGAATCTGAGGTGCGTGTGACAAAGCGTAAAGGGGAGCACACAGCTACCTACTGTGACAAGCTGTAACAAGTGAATGCTAGCAAGAAGTTATAGGAATACAATTATTATGGATGCTTTTTCAGTCCTTGTATTATGAAGGCTAATACAAGCCTTCTAAAACAAGTATTGTTTTTAGAGCTGCAGCTGAGTTTTATTCTTTTCAGGCAATGGGAGCTCCTTGCTGGTAGGAAGGCAGGCAATAAAGTTCACTGAATTTATGCTATCAGTCAAGTTGGGAAGTGTACTTTCTTCATGAGAAGTGAAACTATGATCCAGTTCAGTGCCTGAACCCTTGAAGAAATGCAGTCTCAACTACAGATATAAGAGATAAACAGAAATGGTACATAGTGATGAAGATGTTGAAGCCACGTGAAACTCTGGGATTACAAGCTAGCATACTTTATCTGTTCTATCTGAACTATAGATAAGATGTAAATCTTTTGGTTTCTGTTCCTCTGGCATTGCAGAAGAAGAGGCAAAGTGTTCCAGAATCTCATGTGTCTCTTGGGAACTTTCTTTGTAGAGTTGCTATGTGGAAAAGAAATCAAAGACTTTCTCCTAAATCTGATTGCTATAACTTCATTTTTGCAAGAGTGTGTTCCACTGTATTTCCATGAAGTTATTTTGGTTTTGAATTGTGTTTGTGAGATTACGTACAGCAGTGCTAAACAACATCTAAAGTACTAAACTGAAGACAACTAAGACAACTGTTAATTGGTCTAGGTAAAGCCTTTGTGTATGCATCTAGATTAGATATGGTTTTAATTTCAGTGCCTGTGGTATTTTTAATCTAGATTGCAATTCCACAAGCTTGGAGTTGTTGGAAATCACATGTCAGAGGATTATGGGCTGGAATTTGACTATCTTCTTTAATTAAGGAAAAAAATGCTAATCTTGCCTTGCCACCATTGCAAAAGTTAGCCTGTTTCAAATCTTTCACATTTCTGTAGCAATTTTTGTGCTAGGGACCTGGCTATAGCATATACGAGCCAAACTGGAGTTTTAGCAGCAGGTTCCACCATTTAAATAACAATTAAGATAAGTAAGTTCCTTTAGCCTAGATTTTTATTATTTTGAAACACCAACTACAAATTCCTGCTTTAGCCAAAAACATCTGAGGTGTAGCTGACTTGTTTTCAAAAGTAGGACATTTCAAGCTTTATATATAAATTGGGGTAAGAAGTTAATAAAAGAAGCCTGGAAATTTTATGAAAAAGGAGGGTATTGTGAGTCAGTAGAAACTAGAACTTCAAAATTGGAAGTGGTCAAAACACCTTTTTCTACAACCAATCTTGGGACAAAACTGTTACTCAACCAAAGTGGGAAGCTCTTCTGGATGGTAAATGGCAGGAACTGTCCAAATACCTCAGTTCTCTTTTCTCCTGCCAGATCCTTGGATGCCTGGGTTTGATGTTGCAGCTACCGCTGTGGGTGAAGGGCTGAGCTACAAAATAGCGGCTGTGGCTAAAGGCGAAAGGGAGGAACAGTTCTTCCCAGAAGAACTAATTGCTCTTCTCAGAATGTCTGATCCTGTAGTGATAGCAGAGCAAAGAGTTTGTCCCTTCTCTGAATCTTAATCCAGGTATTGCTTCTTCATCTTTTAGGATGAGATAAAAATTTTCAGTGCAGTAAAAAAAACCCTTCTGCTGTTTTCCATATGCTGCTTGTTCCCAATGAAGCCATAATGCCCGTAGCAGCTTGGGGTAAGTTCTTTCAGCATGACTGGAATTCCACAGTAGCTGCAACACTAGTCTGTAGCTTGCTGTTTGCTCTAGTCAGTATTAAAAAATAAATAAAAAATAACCCAAACAAACAACAACCCCCCCATTTTTAGAGAGGGCAAATTAAGGCAAGGGAACTACCTGACAATACTTTATTGAAGTTTCTGTAAGCTAAACTGTTCTGTAACAAGTGCTTGGGTGCTAAGGCAGACAATGGAAGAGATTTTAGGCAACACAAAGGGTCATTTAGGTTGCAATAATAGTATGGAATTGATATTTTTTGTAGGCTATCACAAACAGGCATCCATAAAGTTGTGTAACAGGAAAATGGAATACATCTTAAACTCCAGTTTTTAAATCAATTAAGTAAGACTCAGTTTCCTTATGATTTCTAAATAGAGCAATGCATTTTGCATTAGATAGGATACACTAGTCTTTTTCCCTATGGATGGTGGAAAGGTTAATTTTTAACATTTTTAAGAAAATCCTAGCTGATGTTAAGTACTTTCAATACAGCCTCTGCACTTTGAATATCCTGCCTTTAGAGGATTTTATTGCTTCAAAGTAATACTCTGTGTTGAATTTGTGGTTTAGGTGTTCTTCACTGGCAATAATTTTGCTGTGTCTTAATCTGTTTTTATAGATATGGCAATTCTTCCTTTGTATTACTGATATTAAAATTTTGTTTTACAAATTCTGTTTTTAGTTTGTTTCAGAGTTAGAGGCAGAAGTAGTATAGGGACAAAGTATTCATCTATGAGATGTATCACTTGTTAATGGAGCCTAACACTGTTGTTTTGTTTGTAACAGTATAAGGTTACTGCCTTTGTTAGTTTGTACCAAGTATTAATGCGTATTTTATTGTAGAAGTAGAGCTCATTGTGCTTCATCCTGAAACCTGAAGCACGTTGCTTTACAAGGCTGCCTTTTCCTTAGAAGAAGGAGATGAAGGATTTGTTTTCAAGTGTAAAGAGGCTCGACTGAGTAGCTAGCAAAGCTATTCATGTATGGCATACAGAGAGTCTTTATTTAGAAGAAATAATTAAAATTTATAAATATAGGCAGGAGAATTTTAGGGTCACATCTGCAACTACACTACTGTGCCTTCACTGAATGATGTTTTTTTTACAATTTCCTTCTCAAAGCAAAGTTCCTCATGCAGCAGAGAGATACTTGGGGATTGTCAGTACTAGTGCTGACAGGATCTGTAGTAGAACTGGTACGAGTTGGTACAAGCAATAAATTTTGAAGTGGTAACAGCAAGTAATTCTGCATAAATAAGAAGAGAACAGGAACCTTTCGGTTTATTGATGTACAGATTATGTACATGTTACTTCTGTTGCATTTTTGCTAGTGAAAGCTGGTTTATGTTTTTAGTCAAAATGAATTCAACTACAAACCAACGTTTATTTCTGGTTGAAGAAAATCATTATTTAAAGGTTAGGTTATGGTTTCAGAACAGAAACAATTCAAAATGACTGGTATGATTAAGGGTTTAAATATTGAAGGCTCAAAGCAATGATATTAAAATAGTATGTTAATGTTCAGTCTATAAGCAGAATTGCTTGTAGTTCTGCACAGATTGAATTAATATTTTATTCTTTGATGAAGTTACTAAAGCTCAGCTAAGTATATTTCTACCAATGTAATGAGTACAGAATTCAGAGGACCAATTTTTTAATAAGATGTATTATGTACATGTTTTTAAAAGGTGCTTGCAGTCAGATATTTCAAAAATGATTTCTGAAAAGGAATTTTTTTTCCTAGCTGTGCACTGGAAGCCTTCAGATATCTTAAAATTTTAGCTCACTGGTTTACAGTTAAGAAAACTGTTTTGACAAGGCCACTGCTGTATGTTTAAGTCCAGGGTGATCGGGCTGACCATGTTACATGATCGCAGTTTCGCACAGTCTAGTGATTAACAGGCTTTGAGCTTTCCTGGCTTTCTTAATCCCTTTTAATCATTTAAACCTATTATTGTTTTGACTTCAATTTCAAAAGCCCTTTAAATCTGTCTTACAATATTAATAGCTGATTAAAGTCTTGATTTCCAACCATATTATCAGTGGGGAGTTTTATCTTATTATACTGTATGATTTAGAAACAACTATTTAGGAAAATGTTTATCAGGGCAGGAGGTGGGGAGAGAACTTATAAAAAAAAAAAATACTACAGGAAAAAATATATCTAGTGTCTTACAATATTAATAGCTGATTAAAGTCTTGATTTCCAACCATATTATCAGTGGGGAGTTTTATCTTATTATACTGTATGATTTAGAAACAACTATTTAGGAAAATGTTTATCAGGGCAGGAGGTGGGGAGATAACTTATATTTTTTCCTGTAGTATATTTTTTTTATATCTAGTATTGTTAATATTTAGTGATCATATTCATGCAAGAAACTGGAGAAACAAAATGTTTCTAATATATAACATCAATAGCTGTAATTTGTTTTTATTTTAGGTTCCAGGAGTGTAATTTTAAACTAATTCTGTGTTGAAATTTAAATCCATCTTTTCATTTTCATAAGTACTATGGTAAGAAAAATCTTTCTACAGATATTTTTGGAATCCCTTTCATCCAGAAATTCTGAGGGTTTTGTTCGGTTTTGTTTTTTTTTTCTGAAAAACAGGTTTGTGTAGCATGTGATGCAGCCAGACATGACTCCAGTCATACCAGTACACAGGAACTGGGTAAAAAAATCCCCAAACCGCTAGAAGTTGTCATGGGTTCTCCAAGGTAGTCCTCAATTCTCTCAGCCCTGACAGATATTCCAGTAGCAGTGTTTAAAGTCTGTACTTTTTAAATAAATGAAATGACCAAGATTTGTGGTTTGATTCGGGATGGGGCTATCCCAGGCACAAATACAGTCTGGGTGGAAAGCTAAGGAGGGACATTTTTACAGTGGCTTGTGCTAATAGGACAAGGGGTAATGGGTTCCGACTGAAAGAGGGTAAATTTAGATGAGAAATTGGGAAGATATTCTTTACTGTGAGGGTGGTGAGTCACTCAACAGGTTGCTCAGGGAAGTTGTGGATGCTCCATTACTGGAGGTGTTCAAGATAAGGTTGGATGGGGCTTTGAATAACCTGTTTGAGTGGAAGGTGTCCCTACCAATGGCAGGGGGGTTGCAACTAAATGATCTTGAAGGTCACTTCCAATCTAAACCAGTCTATGATTCTATGAGTTGCACTTAAACTTTTCATTTACTTTGTGATTTTTCCATTGCTTAACAGTACAGTTCTCTGCCAGACAATGCTACACGCTCTTTTCCTAGCTGGAAAAGATTCTTTGTCATTGGTAATGATGAAGTAATATTTTTTTCTATAGTCTTCAGAGAGAATGATCTTAACCTTCTGTTGTTATTTTTTCCTCTTTCATTACCACGTGTGTGTGTGCTTTACTCCTACCTATATTTCTTCTTCCCAAGCTAAATTTTTTAGCTACGTGTTTTAAATATGGAAGGGGATAAAATAATTAGCGAGGCTGACTACTCTGTTGGCTTTTTGCTCATTTTTGTTTGTTCTTTTTATTTTCCTTTGCTCTTTCCTATTTCCGTATTAAAATATGTTCTTGATGTCTTCAATATTTGACATAAACTGGAAGGTCAAATTGAGTTAGTTGCATATTTATGACACCTGGCTTCCCCCCTCTCCAAGTTACTACTCTGTGGGATGCTTTTACCTGTGTCCTTATTTTTATTCTTTTTAGTTACCTACTTGTCTCTGCATCTGTCTGTATTTTGAAGTTACTGTGTTTCAATGGGTTCATCACGCTATCTGCTAGAATGTTCTGTTGTCACTACATACCCTTGCCAGTCTGTTATCTGTGTATTTCATCAGTGGATACTGTACATAACTCTAGATTACTCATAAATGTGTGGGATAGTGTTGGATCTAGTGTTGATCCATGTTGAAGTCAATCTGAGATGTGTTCTCTCACAGCCATAGTCCCTTCCTAAAGGAATGTCTGGGAAGCCTTTAAGGGAGTTTCCTCTTCTGTTAGCATAAGTGGACTATTGCAAACCTTAGATTTTTCTGGAATTGGACTTTCTCTGGGATGGTATTGCTGTCATACAGTCCTTTAATCTTTCATTTTTTTCAAGCAGGAGATTCTAGATATGCATTTTATATTTGATAGCAAAGAATCAGTTAGAGAATTTCTCTAAAATTGTCTACCCTGTGCAAGGTCATCCTAGACTAAAAATGAGTGATGTTAAAAAAAAAAATTGTCGTTAAACCCAGAAATTAATGTAGGAGGGGATCCCTCTTTTGCTGTCAACTAAGAGACCAAGAAAGAATGTGGAAAAGTAGCAGGGACCAGCTGTCATATTATTGAATAGGAGAGAGGCTAAAGGGGAGAGAAATTTTGAGGGTATGGGGAGAGTGTGGTAAATTTCAGATAGTGAGGCTGAGAGACTACCCCAAAGCAACAGAGGAATTTACCAAAGAAAAAAAGCAAGTATATTAAACTGGTGGAATAAAACCAGTGCAAGTCAGGCAAGAGACTGAGTCTTCCAGGATATAAATCAAAGCCCTTTACTGTTTGGTGATGTGGTGATTTTTTTTAAAAATTTTTTTTTTTTTGGGGGGTCGGGAATGTCTTCAAACAACTCTTTGTACTGGAATGTAGGCGTGTACCACACATACAGAACTTTAATTTTGGTTTAGCAAGTTGAATCTGATCCATGATGAATTTGGCTGCTGAATTTATACATAATGTGTGGTCTGGGTTGTGGCTTTTTGTTTTCATCTTGATTTAGAAAATGCACAGCCCCTAGAATCTGGCTTAGCAAGCTTAAAGTAATGATACAAACAAATACATGTCATGGTACTTACACTCTGTATTTGTGTACATGAAAAAGATTATTGGGCTAATCAGAAGAGTGAGGCTTCATTAGGTTTAACTGGAATTTCTAAGCAACTGTAGCCTTGTCAAAAATGCAGAAATACTGCCTTGCTTTAAGTAGTATTTTACTACTGTAGGAAAAGCAGTTCAATTACTGCCTTTTGATCTCTCTATAGCTCAGTCAGAAGAAATGGGGTTAGTGATTGTGGCAGCATTATTCATTCTGTGTGATAAATTGCAGATGGAATTTGCGAAACAGCCTGACCTATACCCATCCTGCATAAAGCTGATGGGTTAGAAATATTTTGGGAGCTTCTGCTGGGCTGGCAGTGTGCATTGGTCTGTAAATGCTCTTGAGGATGCACTGTTGGAGCAGGTTCACACATGACTGCCTTTCTGCCCTGAAAGATCACATGGGACGTGTTATAGCTGTATTTGATAGAAAACAGTCAGTACAGTCTGAAAAAGGACATGTGAGTATTTATGTCCCACAGATTGCTTGTACTAGTTTTTACAAGATTAATAATTAAGAAAAACAAACAGAACAAGGACTGCTTTTTTTTTGAGTGGTGAAAGGAGCCTTAACATCACTTGAAAATTAAAGCAACGTAATTGCTCAATTTTTGTTATAGAAACTTCTTTAGATAAGTCTGAAATAGGAGGCAGTACTGAAGTCTGTAAAGTTTCTTAATGGCTTTCTTGAAAATTTTTTAAGAAATGCTTTTGCAGGGCTCCATTTTGAAAGGTCTTTTATTGCTGAAGCATAGCACAGTATAGCATAAATGCCACCTGTCCAGTTAGTACAACCAACATGCTTTAGGTCTCTGACAGAGAAATCACACACCTTTTTTGATGATGTTTGATGACTCTGCAAAGTTCAAAGGCTATGTATGAAAGGGTAGATTTTCAACATTCCATTTTTATTCAGTCTGAGAAATAGATAAAACAGTAACTGCAGCAAAGCATGTCAAGTAAAATAAGCTTATGGAATAGCAAAGCCCAAGTGCATGTAGGGGGGAGCAAGGTTAGTCAAGAGCCATGAACTGTGAAGTTCCCATTTATTTAGACATTGAAGGAGGCAGAGGATTGTTTGCACAGATGAGTGCTTAGAACTTCCTATGGTGCTTTATTGTCACCAGTCTGCATTACTGAAATAGTTTTAATTTTTTTTCTATGCTGACTACTCACATTGATGGTGAATGCAAAAAAAAATGTTTAGTGTCTTGTTCCTTCATAAGTATTCTTGAAGATATTGAAGAAAAATATTAGTCTGATGTGTATACAATTGTTTGTACCTCTTTGTTTCTGAGTAGTCTACATGATGGAGGATTTTTTTAACTCTTTTGGCCCAAACAGCAGTGTGTATGTCTGTGCTATTTTCAGTTTGATACCTGTGCAGTTTTTAGCTGTTGTCTCTACATAAGCTTTTGCTAAGGCTGGTGGATCCAAGTCAGAAATTTTGAAAGGTTAAATTTGAAGCTACAAAGACCTAGTGCTATTTTTTAAACTTGTTTGTTTGTCACCAGTTTTTAGTTTTGGGTCTTAGGTGAGTTTTGCCAGCTTTTCAGGAAACTCGTGTTTATAGAGCAGATCTGAACTTGACATTCATTTGGAGTTTTTCACCGGTACGTATTTAGCATAGCCTGTGCTTTCTTTTTGATTTGGTTAAGGCTTTGTAAAATTAGATGCTGCCTGAAGGGAACCATGCCTTATGACTGTTTGTTACATTAAAAGCATTACTGTAAATATGCTGACTACAGTCCAAGCACCTTAATTTTTTATACTCTTGTATTAGAAGCTGGGCAATAAAAACGTTGAGGATGGCAGTTTCAGAATGATCTTTAAAATGCATTGTGCAAGTCAGAGCTGAACTTAAAAGGTTCTAATATGCCTAAAAATGAAAAGTAGATGTTTAATAAAAATGTTGGACTTCTGAAAAAATGAAACTGATGATAAAGATGTAGGTGAATGCTAGAGAGGTCATATATATGCAAGAGGAGAAGACTATGTGGCTTTCATTGCTTTTTTTTTGTAGCACTACAACCAAATAGAATATCTTGGTCAAAGTTGTACCTCTAGCTGTTACACACAGTAAAACTCTTCCAAGCAGCCTTAGCATTTTTTTGATAGAGTATTGACGTTGGTTCTTGATTTTTATTCACAGTTGAGTGGGCTGGTTGACATGTCAGAGGGTTGGGATGCCATCCAGAGGAACCTGGACAAGCCATGTGAATGTCATTGGGGTTCCACAAGGCCGAGTGCAAGGTCCTGCACCTGTGTTGGGGCAACCCCTGGCATCAATTCAGGCTGGGGGGTGAGGTGATTGAGAGCAGCCCTGCCAAGGAGAGCTTGGCCCTACTGGTGGGTGAAAAGCTGGACATGAGCCAGCAATGTGCACTAATGGCCCAGAAGGCCAAGTGTATCCTGGGCTGCATCAAAAGCATACCTGTGGCCAGCAGTTTGAGAGAGGTGATCTGCTTGTCTACCTGTGAGACTCCCACCTGGAGTGCTGTGTCCAGCTCTGGAGCCCTCAGCATAGGAAAGACATGGACCTGTTGGAGTGAGTCCAGAGGAGGGCCACAAAAATGGTTGGAGGGCCAGAGCACCTCTCCTGCAAGGACAGGGTGAGAGAGTTGGTTTTTATCAGCCTGCAGAAGAGAGGGCTCCACAGGGACACCTTATTGCAGCCTGTCATACCTAAAGGGGGCCTATAAGAAAGATGGGGGCAGTCTTTTTGGCAGAGACTGTTGTGGCAGGACAGGGATTAAGGGTTTTAAACTAAAAGGGTCAATTTTAGACTAGATAAAAAGAATAATGATCTCTGTTAGCTCCTATCTGCAGCTAGGTTGCTTGAGCTTTGATCAGAATAAAGTTGTATTGGAGTGACTATGACATGATGAGATCTAGAGCTTATAACAAGATGTTGTGTCTGAAGAAATTTCGTCAGGAGCTGAATTTGGGCAGAAAGCTGCTGTCTTCCCAAAGTGGAAGCTTTATGCAGGTACAATCAGCCTATTGGACTGTCAGAAGCTATCAGCTGTGATGCTTAAGGGCTGGGGTGTGTGTATCTGGGCAGGCAGCTGCACCAGTTTGGTGGAAGTATGTAGCTGTGCAGTGTGGTAACTGCTGCAGGCAAGGCACTTTTTCAGTCTGTCTTTGGTTCTGTGCAGCTGCCAGTTTGGAGGTGGTGACTGGAACATTGGCTACTCTTCCAGTACATTAATCTTCAGTGGAGGATATATCAAAGTGTTTAAATGTATCGTTATTTGAAAAGTACTACAGTTTGGTTTGACACTCACCTACATTCTTGCTGTAGACCCTTGCATTTTTTTATTGTTTGGTCTCTTTTTTTGAAATAGGATCATGAGCAGTGATGTAGAGACTAACATTTTGAAACTGCATTACAGTTTGTTACTGGATAGTTGGAAAGAATAATCATTATTTTATGTCCTAGGGTGTGTTGACCTTTGAATTTCACAGGGCAGAAAATAAAAGAAAACAAAACCTGAAGTTGTGATCTATTCAGTTCCTTTAACCACTTCCATAGCAGAATTGCTTATCTTCTACTTATTAGTTTATGTACCAGTTATGTAAATCTCTAATACAGGTACAATATGTTGTGCTGATTGCTTAGATGCTTTTAAGTGTCCTTATTTAAAATTTTTCAACTGCATATCTTTAGCATTAATTTTAGATTTTATCCTTGGCTCCTAAAATGTTTTTTTAGAAAAATTATCCAAAGTCTAACCTTCATCAGTTACGAAGAGCCAACTGGTACTTAACAATCTTGCCTACAAAACACATGTTGGGAAATATTATGCAAGCTGTTCACTGTGCTAGTTGCACATTTAAATTTATTAAGTACTTCAGCAGCTGTGCATGAAATATAATATGCATCCTGTCAATGCATAAAGCCCTAATATAAGTTTGAACCTGACAAGCATGTTCTTTTGTGGGAAATTTTCTTTGACAAGTTGGTATCAAAGCAATATCTTTAGGGGCCAAGGAAGAATTGAAAAATGCCATTTTAATGGTGAAAGAAGGAGGTGTTGGAAAAGGTGAGGTAAACTAAGCTTCACCAGAAGGACCCATTCCGCAGACCTCAGGGGTAGCAACTGCTGTGTCCCTCCTGCACCCTTCTGTGGTATGGCAGTAACATACCCATGGTGAAAATCACACTTCTGTTAAACAGCAGTCCCATTCTGTTACACAGTTTCCATTGTGGATAACATACTAGTGTTTGAGTAAGTAGTGAAGGTCTAGTTGTTGTTGTTTGGGTTTTTTTTGTTTGTTTGTTTGTTTTTGTTTTTTTTTTTTTTTCCTCTAAATAACTGTGGGGATTAAACTGTGGTTTAATTAAAAAAAAAAAAAAAAATCAGGAATCTTCAGAAAGCTCAAGTATAGCTATTTCTGTATCCTCAGCAGATAAAACTGTATTCAGTTTTAGCTGAAGTGGTCTGATTTCTGGTTAGAGTAAAAGTACAGTGTTATGTTTAGTGAAGAATTACTGTGACTTGGTGCAGGCAAAATGAATCTCCATTTACAAAATGGATTGCATATGAGCTCAAGGGTAGATCTGTTTATGACAAGCAGATCCTTTTAACAACCTGATTTCACTTTAAGTAAGGTTGCAAATTGCATAAGAAGAGTTAGTGTCCATTGACTTCTGAAAGATATTTCTTTTAGAATTTTCTTGTAATTCCTTGCTTTTTCTCATGTATGTAAGTATTTGCTGTCAATAAAATGCTTATTAGCACATAACAAATGGAGCTATCAGGAATGTGTAGCAGCATTATGAAAAGGTTGGTATTGGGCTAGACCAATTATCATTGAAGAGAAAGAGCCTGATACTGTTCACTACAGAAAACATGTATTTGTAAGATCCAAACAGATCAAATTTGTTGCTTAAAAACTGGTAGGATGGTTAACTATAAAGAAGACTTTTCAGTCAAATTAAATGAGGTGAATCTGTTATTGAACAGTGTTACAGTATAGTTTGCTTACTGTAAGAGTCAAATGTGTACCCTGCATTTAGAAGGATGTGGATGGACCCCACTGTATTCTGATTAGAAGTAACTACATGAAGGGTTTAGCAGCAAAATGGATAAATGGATGCAAGTCAGCGTGATACTATGGCAAATAACCTAAGGCAGTCTCTGCATAGGTAAACAAAAATTAGTCAATGAGTTGTTGCCTTGTATATTTGAATGGAGCACTAGCATTGGTGATTGCATTTTTAATGAATGCTGGAAAGACAAGTTTCAGAGAGTACCATCAGAAAATGCTGTGAGGAATGGTGAACATACATTTTCTGTATTATTTGAAATAAAACAATTTGCAAGATAGATTAGTTTGACCAGAATCTTTCCTCAGGAAGAGTAATTTATGGTTCTGCAATTGGCTGAGGCAAGGTAGAGGGACTGGGAGGTTAAAGGGACGTTGGGAACCTTTTGCAGTGTGAGCAGTCAGCTGTTAGCAGAATTACCAAATGCACACTTGCCTTCTAGCTCCTTACGTTAGATCTGACTGTCCTACAAAGCCATCGACCCAAAAATCCCTAACCAACAAATCCAAAAGAGCAACCTCTACAGAAAACCATACCTTTAGATTTCCATATGGCAAAAGATTTTGCTCTGAGGCAGAAAAAAAAAGTGAGGTCACTTAAAGGTTTTCCTACAGTGAGTGACAGTGCAGCCTGCAGCATGACTAGTAGTGGCCTGTGCTGGGGGAGACTGAATACCTTTTTCCCTCTGCCTCACACAGTATAGGCAAGCTATTCTGTTCAACTGGCTATTAAGTTAAGCTAGCAAAGTTTCATTCTCTCAAGCTCTTACTTTGATCAGAGATTGCCTGTAGGGTTGGCAGAAATTTTCCTAGGCAGCCTGTTGTTGAAGTGTATGTTTTCAGTAGAACATTTTTGGTATTGATGATAATAACCGTTGTATTTGGAACAGGGGGAAACACTGCAGCCACTTTTAGTGTTCTCACTGCCTGTGTTCCTCTCCGTCATGCTTTGTCAGATCCAAGTTACAAGATCAATGTACAGTTCATGGTATGAAGTGCAGTGATTTTGGATATATAGCAAACCAAACTATCTGCTAGAACTTAGAGCTGAGTTTGTTTGAAAATGTAAAACTACACTTTATGTATATATTCTCAAAGGAGTAACTTTTTTTGTTTTGTTTTTCAAGGTATGGACTGAAGCCAAACGACCAAATTTTGGCAGAGGAGAGACACAAAGAACTGTAAGCTTTATTATGGTGATATGCATACATGTTACATGTATTTACTCTTCTATGTACATACATATTTAATTATGAAAGACCTGAAGCAAAATTCTTGTTTTGTCACAAATACCTTCTGCTTTTCAGCATTGTCTGCTGTAAATTACACAACTTGTCTGAAAACTAATTGTTTCAAAAAAGATTGAAAAATAAATCATTAATTAAAAAAATGCCCAACTGCGGTTGGTACACAGGCAATTTAAATGTCTCTTCATCCTTGTTGATGTTTTATGTATGACAGTGGCTGCACTAACAGGTCTTGCCTGCCTGCAATATGTCTGTAAGTGAAATGCTGTTTATATCTGGCAGAAATGAAAAGGAAGATTTAATTTTTTCCCAGGTTCAGTGTTGGCTTATTATTTTAATTTGCCTACTCATGTGATATTATGGCCATTCCTACCTTTAAAGGTTCTCATCAACACTGTTGGGCTGTCATGTGGACTGTATCTGAGTCACCTCTGCCCTGTCAGTTATATTGAAATGTTGCTGGTTCTGGCTAATTGATTTTTGTAGGCTGAAACCCCTTGTTTCTGTGGAAAATAGATGATCCATTGTTGAAAGAATTACTCTTTTGTCTTGCTGGAGAAGTAACCCTAGAAAGCTTAATCAAACATTGCAATAGAAGCATATACAGTTTGCTCCTTCATTAAAGACTTACCCAAACAAAAGAAGCTTGAAGTTCAAATTTATTCAAGGTTCCAGGTAGTCTTCCATGTTCAGGCAAATTAACCTTTATTTTTTATTTTGACACACTATGTACTAAAATACAAAAGCTCTACAAATTAGTTGAAAGCAAATACTGGATATAGTGCATAAGCATGTGTATATGTATATGTGGAAAATGCAATGTAGAAAGGCTGGTAGGTATTGTATGCATTTTATCTGGACATGAGGATTCAGTTTGTACTGCCTGGCTTTGAAACCTTTGTTTCAAAGGTGATTTTTTTTGTTGTTTTGTTTGTGTGTGTTTGTTTTTGTTTTCCACCAGTTGTAACTTCTTATTTCCAGTTACTGACTTTTGAACTTTATACATGTTTTGAAAGTGGAGGGGACTTGTCAGAGCTTGGTGTGCCTTCGGTGATGACTGCTTAGTTCCATCAAGAGTTACAGTATTAAATAGGAGAAAAGTACTCACTAAATATAAGATGGCACAACTGGAACATTCCTGTACACTTTTATGCATATGGTTACATAAAGGCAATACTAGAATACTTTTTATTTCAGAACCTAAATAAAAAATTCTCTTGTTCTTGAAGCTCTTTGTTATGTGAAGTAATTATTTTATTGCTGCTGGATTTAGTTCCTGCACGTTAATACCACTGGCTGAACTATATTCAGTGCATGAACTCTAGTTTTCTTCTGGCCTTGTTCACACACTTCTCCATGAGCTGCCTGAACAGTGTTCCATTTGAATGTCCTCTTAGCCATCCCTCAAACCTGTATCATGCAACTGCCTTATTTTGAAGGTAATTAGCTGGTATGAAAGACTGTAGAAAATGCTTCACTTGTTAGTCTTTACATGGTTTTATTCAATGTCTCCTCCATGATGACCCTTGGAACATTGGTAGAAAAATTGTATTTCTAGTCAGACACATTTATAGTATTACTTTTACATTTCTCCCTTTCAGGATAGGGATAGTGGGGGATCTGGTCTGTTTTGTATACATCTACATGCTTAGATGTAAGAAAACCACCTTTTTTTTGTCCTGTTCTAATTTGAACTTTCAATTAATGCATGTAATTGTCTGTTTCCATTATTACACTAGCATTATTTTGTATTATTTCATAGTACTCCAAAAGACTTAAGCATTATCCATGTGTAAGATGAGGTAACTGTTTCAAATGAATTAAACTGTCATGTTTTCCCATGTCAGAAGTGTGGCTGTTTCTCAGGAAGGTCATAGATTGCAAACTGTACAAATGCATTCTGGTAACAAAGATTTAATTTCTCTGGAAAAATAATTACTTGCTAATAGCCTTAGTGATTGAGTTATTAGCTGAATAAATTTTCCATGCTCTTTCAGAGGATGGGAAAAAAAAAAAAAAAATTAACTTATATTTGTACATTATGGTAATGTACCTGTGACATTAAAACCACCTGAGCTCCAGGCAAGACAGGCAACAGCGGTTACTTTTGATTGATTGATAAGATTGGTTTAATATAGAGCACTCTCTCTAATGACAGAGCAGTACTGGACATCGTAATTATGATTAGCCCAATTAAATATGTTAGACCATTAGCTGAATAAATTTTCCGTGCTCTTTCAGAGGATGGAAAAAAAAAAACCATTTAACTTATATTTGTACATTATGGTAATGTACCTGTGACATTAAAACCACCTGAGCTCCAGGCAAGACGGGCAACAGCGGTTACTTTTGATTGATTGATAAGATTGGTTTAATATAGAGCACTCTCTCTAATGACAGAGCAGTACTGGACATCATGATTAGCCCAATTAAATACATTAGACCATTTTAAAATATGTAAGCTAGAAATATTAGAAGTACTAGCATGTTGAGGGGTTAAACACAAGTTAAATGACATACATGTCTGTATTTTGCCAAGTACAAGTTGTACTGTGTACACAAGCTTTATTTGTACAACAGATAAACTGATCAAACTGAACCTTTAGATATGAGGTATATAGTTTGAAGCAGTTTAAACGTATGAAAATCCTGTTTGAGCTTTTTATTTCAAGTATGCTGCATATTATTTAATCACATGTTAGTTACTGATATATTTACAGCGTAGTCACCTCTTATATGGAGGGTTAAACTCCTTTAATGAAAAAAAAGTTCAGTAAAACTGAAGTTTTACATAATCAGCAGCAACAGAATCTTTTCTTCTGTTACCCCTGCAGTAGCTCCTGAGATGAGTTATATGCTGTTGGTTATGATGAAAGAGTTTGAACATGCTTTTGCCATTGACCTTGGCATCTTGAATGCTGCTGGATACTTGTGCAGGGAAAAGCTCTGGTAGACCAGGGTTGTGTCGCTTCAGAAGAGACCTTTGGAACTTGCGTAACGCACTGGGTGCTCTTTGTCTCTGACCATTTTAGCTGTATGGTACAGAACAGATTAAACAGTATTGAATCTCGGAGCACTTCAGTCCTTCAGGCTAAATTCTCAAATTTATCTTACAAATAAGTCATCAGATATTTAACTGTCCTTTTCTGGTATTTAGATAGGCTTTTGTATTTAAAAGAAACACGAGTTATAGGGAATAGTGCAAGACAACTTATCGCTAGGGTAATTGTCTCTAGTTTGTTTATAAACTTATTTTTAGGTTCAGTGTCCTTATAACTAAGGTGTTCTCTTGAATCTGTCCCAAAGTTTTTCTAGTCAAAACCAAACAAAGCTGGACCCTATATATTTCTGTTCAATGCCAAAATCACCCTGCTTAAAATACTTTATCTTCCAGTCTTTGAAATACCATCAGCTTTTATATTGGCTTATCTAGTAAAGAAGACTTCTTTTGGCATTCTTCATCTACTACTACCACAATGATTTCTCTGACTGTTAGAGACATAAGCTAGAAATCACTTCTTATTATCAGTTATCAATTCTTATGAACTTAGCTGTTCATAAAAATGTAAATTTTGTTCAGTAATGAATGACTTATCTCCAAAGGTAATTGGGCCAGCGACACACTGACTTGGCTTGATACTTTCGTCCTTGAATCTTAGTTATCTAGAAAGATAAGGACAGCCATTAAGACATACTGGAGTTGATTTACGGGCATAGTGTTGTACTTCTATTTTAAGAGCTAAGGTATGAAGGAGCACAGTTGTATTTTTTTCTAGCTTCTAATTCACTTGGACTGTAGCAGCCTTTTAAAATTGTCTTCATTTATGTATACTTTTTTATCTTAGAGAAATTTGTTAGCACTAAGTTGGTGCATAAATACATTCTTTTCTGAGTTCAGATGGGAATATATACACCCAACTCCGTCCCAGTCCTGCGTGCACACAAGGTAGAGGCTCTTCAGCAGTTCAGCCAGGAGTGGCATGTGGAATGTATGGAGGCTTATTAGCCTGCTTCCGTGTAAAATTAGCAGATCAGTTCAAACCATCGTAACTGATGGTTGAATCAAGCATGCCAATGTTTTAATGAATCACATGAACAATCATTTGTTTTCCCTGGCAAATTTGTTACTCTGCAGTATGAATAATGGAGATGAGGGAAGAGCAGTAGCATCAGTTTGCACAGGTTTTTTTACAAGGTAAGCGTGCATTTGTGGCTGAAGAGATGTCCAGGATATATTTCTCACTTCCCCCAGCCCAAGTAATCCCCTGTAACTTTGAAGAGAGGGGGGAATAAAAAAGTAAAATCCATACTGCAAGACTGTCAGGGAAACTTGGACATGGAAAAGTAGAAAAATTTCTCTGGACCCATTGTATAGCTCTTTTACAGGAGTTGCTCCTCTTTTTAATGCTCAGAATTGGACTGAATGACCTGAACTGGAAGTTGTATTAACCAAATATAGGCTTATATGTACACACACAGGTGTGGTTGTCTAGATTGTTTTTTACTATGGTTCCACATTAGAAGTTTTTGAGGAGAATAAATCTAAGCTAGCTGCAGCAAGAAATAAGGTGTGATCTAAGTTGTCTTGATATTAAAGTAGAAACACTTAATTTCTTTACCCAATACCCAAAACAGAGTCCTTTTTCATTGTGTAGAGCAGTGCTGGCTGAGGTGTGGTGGTTGTTGCAGGTTTTTTTGAGTGTTTGGTGTTTTTTTTTTTTTTTTTTTTTTAATTTTTAATGTTCTCTTTTACTAAAACATGGGCTGTGGGAACATCTTGGTAGCTTGACTTGCCTGTGTATGAGTTGGCGACTCAAATATGTTCGTTGTGAGTCTTAAAGGCATTGTTTGCAGTTCAGTGGTACCACTGAGTCTGTAAGCAATGCTTCAGGACACTTGTTTTAATGCAGCTTTGACTGCTGGTTGTACAATTTTGTAAACTGTTTTGTTTAAGCGCTTTTGGCTGTGATGGAACACGTAACTTTTTTGGAAGGTAGTTGAAGGAGAGAGTAGGAAATGTGGCAGCTGTTTTGTGCTCCACAGCCATCTCTGTTTTCATCAGGTATCTTTTTACAGAGATAGAGGCCACGAAGTGAGAAAGAAGATGATGAATATTAGCTTCCTTTCTCTAAAGTCATCTGTTTGCTGTATTGCAGTCAGAAGGGAGAGCAGATGTGATGCTCTGCTGCAAGTTCACTGAGAGGAATTTAAGTATTTCACTGTTAGGTGCATAGTTGGTGTATGAATACCTTTTCATAGTGAAGCTGAATGTGAGAAGGACTCTTTGGCTTGAGAACAGCTATGTGGGTGACTGATGCAGTTTTGAATTACCTGTAACATCTGGGATTTTTTTGTAGGGCTGTGTGGGGATTACAAATGGCCT